>NC_138382.1:21236021-21252466 GCF_054177405.1 Leptonychotes weddellii | reverse complement strand
TCAAGATAATCCATTCCATCCCCAATGTCTATCACCCAGCCACCCCATCCCTCCCATTGGTGAGGGTATGTGCTATGGTGAGCGCTGTGAATTGTGCAAGACTGTTGAATCACAGATCTGTACCTCTGAAATAAATAATACATTATATGTTTAAAAAAAAAAAAGAAGAAGAAGATAGCAGGAGGGGAAGAATGAAGGGGGGGAAATCGGAGGGGAAGACAAACCATGAGAGACGATGGACTCGAAAAAAAACTGAGGGTTCTAAAGGGGAGGGGGGAGGGAGGATGGGTTAGCCTGGTGATGGGTATTAACGAGGGCATGTTCTGCATGGAGCACTGGGTGTTATGCACAAACAATGAATCATGGAACACTACATCAAAAACTAATGATGTAATGTATGGTGATTAACATAACATAATAATAATAATAATAAAAAGATAATCCATTCCATAGATGTTATCTCATCTCCTCACCTCAGTGCTCCCCACCAGACCAACTCTAGCACCAACTACACACACACATACACACACACAAATCATACCCATTA
Source organism: Leptonychotes weddellii (assembly GCF_054177405.1). NCBI lineage: Eukaryota > Metazoa > Chordata > Mammalia > Carnivora > Phocidae > Leptonychotes > Leptonychotes weddellii. Next base: position 21,251,919 of record NC_138382.1, on the reverse strand, counting down.
TTTGAATGTCTTCATTAAAACTAATTTTCAGGGGCTCCTGGGTGGCTCAGTCAGTTAAGTGTCTGCCTTTGGCTCAGGTCATGATCCCAGGGTCCTGGGATCGAGCCCCACGTTGGGGGGACGGGGGTCCCTGCTCAGCAGGGAGTCTGCTTCTCCCCCTCCCTCTTCCCACCAACTCATGCTTGCACTCTCTCTCTCAAATAAAATCTTTAAAAAAAAAAAAAACTAATTTTCACCCAAATTATCAAAGTAGTTGCCTCAATTCACTGTGCATGTACAGAGACGGTCTTGGGCATAAGGAGAAAAGGGAGCAGGGAATCAAATTAACAGCAAGACTATGAGGTCTGTACAAATGAAAATTCAAAAACAATTTCAATATGCCCATATATGAAAACTGCAACCTACACATCCCTGGTCATGACGTGGACAATCAGGTTACATTTGATTGAGCTTTCTAAAGTCATTACTCTGTCATAATGTAATATTTATATCTTAATGAAAGAGGAATAAATTATGATTATTTAAAAAGCATAAAGTTTCTTAGAGACCTCAGTTTATGGCAGTTACTTGAAGGTTTATTTTCTCCTCATGTATAATGCATCTGAGCAGTTTAGAACTGTATCTACCAAGGCCCACTTCACACCTACTCTTGCAAGAAAAGGGTATCGTGCAAAATGTGAAAATTGCAACTGGAGGTATTATGTAGGCTACTTAATCTATGATAGAGGAGGTCTACATGCATTTGTTGCCCTAGATGGACAAGGGAAAAGGCAGTTTAAAGGAAATAAAGATTATGTTCTAGGGTTGTGTTTTTTCTCCTGAGGCTCTTTAAACAATGCCTCTATCTGTTCCTCATTTTCCAATTGTCTTCTCTAGCGATGTGGCAATAATTTAGCAGTATTATGTGCTGTCACTTCTGTATTAGTAAACACCAGGACTTGCTTAGTAATTACAGACTAACCTCATAATGAAATGCAGTGAACAGTTCTAATTAAATTTTAATGTTGCTTAACAACTATTCTACTTTAAAATGAGAATTTTCCAGCCATGTATCCTAATAAGTTATCAGGATGCATTATCCCCCAAAACTGTACAAACGAGAAGGTAAACATATAATATTACCACCAGCGGGCATGTGTGTGGGGACATTTATAATCAAAATTAATATACTACATTGAAAATTATTAAAATATAAAAGCACATCAAAATGCTATCACAACTGCCGGGCAGGATATTTTTGAAAGCTCATATTTCACTTTGAAGAGGGAAAAATGGCAAATTATTCTCCAATACAGGAGTTAAAGCTCTCTTCTTCTGAACATGGGACTGATATGTGTTAACCTAAGAACATCCACACCTCCTTATAAAATCACAAAGCTAAAACTCAACTCACCATGCGATCTAGGAAACAAGGCCTTCCATTTACTTTCTTCTTTTTTTTTTTAAGATTTATTTATTTATTCATTTGACAGAGAGAGACACACAAGAGAGGGAACACAAGTAGGGGGAGAGGGAGAGGGAGAAGCAGGCTACCCGCGGAGCAGGGAACCCGATGGAGGGCTCGATCCCAGGACCCTGGGATCATGACCTGAGCTGAAGGCAGATGCTTAATGACTGAGCCACCCAGGCGCCCCCATTTACTTTATTTTTTAAAAATCTGCCATGTTCTATTGCTCTACTGCCTTCATCTGTACAAAGTATTTCTGAGCATTTATGTAAGTCCCTTTGATGTTGACCTTGTGAACACGGTGATACAGTGGAAATTTGCTACCCATTTCTCTCTTCATATCACAGGAATACAGTATTAATATACACAATCCTCCCTCCTCCCTTTACATTGCCAGAAAAAAGAGGTCCAATCGATTACATTTCTGGAAAAGACCTATCCCCTAATTCTCCCACCACTGCTTGCTGCAATCTGCTATAGCTCCTCCTCCCATTTCTATCAAACCACTTTTATTGATTCTTCTACTCATAAGGCCTAATTAATGCCTTTTGGGCATAAAATCTTAAAGTACAATCATGCTGAACCCAGTGAAGGTATTGCTTATAGAATTCTGCAAAATGTACTCCTGTTTTGCATTTCCTATTAGCTTACTCTTTTTTCTCCAAGATGCAGAGCTAACCTAAGTATTGGCATTGACAAATGTGAAGCCTTTATTTGTTTTTAAAGATTTTATTTATTTATTTGTTAGAGAGGGAGAGAGAGCACAAGCAGGGGGAGCGGCAGGCAGAGGGAGAAGCAGGCTCCCCGCTGAGCAGGGAGCCCGATGTGGGGCTCGATCCCAGGACCCTGGCATCATGACCTGAGCAGAAGGCAGACGCTTAACCGACTGAGCCACTCAGGCATCCCAATGTGAAGCCTTTATTTCCATTACCCAAGCCGTTATGTTATTAGGCATATGTGCTCACTTCACTGACCCTGAGTCTTGGCTATCTCCCTCCACAAAGTTGTATACCCCACACTCACAGTAGGAATTGCTGGTGCTGCTACTGATGGAGATGAGATATCTGTTTACAGATGACTATGACAAGATGTATTAGGACCTTTTCTTCCCTGCCTACACCAAAGAAGTAGAAGAGGTGACATCTCAGTTTTTCTGGGATTCTCCTTGGCCAAGGCTATGTATGGAGCGAAGCTAGAAGCTCTGGGAGCTTCTGGTAAACAGCCTCCACCGCCCAAGAGGAGAGGGGGGAAGGGGAGAAGCAAGCCCTGAGTGACCTTTCTGAGTCATCGGCCATCCAGGTTGGGGCAGCCTGAGGGAGGAGGATGACCTGCACTGAGATGCTTCACAGCCTTATTAATACTGGGGTCCCAGGGCGCCTGGATGGCTCATTCAGTTAAGTGTCCAACTCTTGATTTCAGCTCAGGTCATGATCTCAGGGTCATGAGATCCAGCCCCCCAAGTGGCTCTGTGCTGGGCATAGAGCCTGCTTAAGATTCTCTCTCTCTCCCTCTGCCCCTCCCCACCCCAACTCACATGCTTAAGCTTGCTCTCTCTCTCAAAAAAAAACAAAAACAAAAACAAAAAAACCTTGGGTCCCTATGGAGCCCTACTATAGCCAAGTTTACCAGGAGATTTGGGTAGGACTGGGGTTGATGGGCTTCGTCATTTATAAAATCAGGAGTGCTGATAAAGGAAGTAAAGCTTTGAAAGCTTTGAGCCTTGCACCTGCTCATGGTCATCATTAACCAGCTTTACTTGGGAGTACACATCAGAGGGAATATCAGGCTGGCTGTAAATTCCAGCAAGCTCTCTTAGGTGGGAACATGGAGCATTGCTGTACACTTGTAGATGTATTGCATCCTTTGTGGCATGAATAAATGTCCCTGTGAGGTGCATCACACACACACACACAAAATACTACTGCCCCTATTAATGCTCTCTCTCCTGGCTACTGTAATCACAATGCCATTCTTCCTGAAAACAACTTCAAGACATCCTTGCCTCTTACCCCTCCCTCAGTCCCACATCCACCCTTTCCTTTACATTTCCATTGTCACTCCTCTAGTTCATGCCTTTATCACCTCTCACCTGGACATTCACTCAGTGTTTATTAAAGCACCAACTATGTGCTGGGCAGGGTGGAAAATACAGACCTGTGTAATACTCCAAATATTTATGATCTGGCAATAGAGTAGGGAAATACAGACATTTAGACAGTACGTAGAATGCAAGTCCAAATGAAACAGAATAGAATACATAGGAAGGTTTCACACATACATGATTCAACAGAAAAGATATATAAGAAGGTTTCATGGAGCCATTGCCCCTTGAGGTGAAACTTGAACAATGAATAAAAAGAAGAAAAAAAATACATTTCTGTCTGAGAAAACAGCATGAACAAATGCTAGGGTTTAGGAAATCTGTCACGTGGGAAGAACAATGGGTTGCCCAGTGGGACTGGAGAATGGGTTGGGAAGGACAAAGCAGCAGTCAAAGATGCAAGCACTGAGGAGCAGGGGGTAGGTCTTTTAAGAGGCAAGAGCACCAGGTCAGGCATCTGTCCTTCAAATCCTGCCTCTACTCCTAAAGGTCATGTGGCCATGAACAAATTATTTATCTTCCCTGAGACTCAGTGTCCTCATTTGTAAGATATAGACAACAAAATATCTACCTCATATAGTTTAATGAGGATTAAATGAAATAATATATGGAGAGACTTTGCACATCCTAGAATGTAGCAGGCACTTCATGGATGGTAGTTATTGTTATCAAAGGAGACTATTATGGACTGACTATTTGTAAGCCCTGAAGATTCACATGTTAAAGGTCTCACACACAATGTGGCTATGTTGGGAGATGGGCTTCTAAGGAAGTATTTAAGGTTAAATGAAGTCAAAAGTATGGGTCCCTGATCTGATCAGATGAGAGTCCTTATAAGAGAAAGCACAGAAGACCTTGCCCACTCCCCTGCACCCAGGAAAGGCCATGTGAGGACATAGTCTTCAGGTGGCTGAAGACTGATGGGAAGTCCCTCTTCATCGACTTCCTGCATTCTGTCCCTGCCCTTCTCCATCCATTCATGACAACCACTCTAAGACTAAAAGCCCCAGTACCACTTGGATAAGCTGCTCCAAAATTTGACCTACGGAATAAAGCCTAAATCCCTTAGTTTGGTATTCAAGATCCTCTGGAATCTGGATCAGCCCCCCACTCCCTAGCCTACTACTTTCCTTACCTGGGAAGATCAGATCCTGGGCAGGGCCACATTTGTGCCTTTGTTCAAGCTGTTCTTCTAACAAGAATACCCTTTTCCATTGCTCTCAGTCAAAATCCAATCCACCCTTTAAGGCCAGTGCCAACATCACTCCCCCAGGAGAGCTCCCCTCCTCTGAACCCCTGTTGTTCATATGTCTGGTATATCAGTGACCAACCTCTTATATTCCAATTCATGTTTGGTTATATCTCCTCTACTACACTTTAATGATCTGCGGTGAATTTTTGTGGTCTTCACAGAAAGGAATTTAAAGAGGGCACACGGGGAAATCCCTAAGCCAGGAGACAGCGAAGCTATGTTTGCAAAACAGAAGGGGAGAGAGAGAGCCTGGAGGAGAAAGGGATTGGACTTGTTCAAGGGGCAATTGGAGTCATTTGAAGCGGATGTGCGTTGTGAGCCTGACTACAATCCCCCCCTTCCCCGTAGAGTCTCCACCACTGGTTACTCTCCCATGCTGGGGAATTCTCTGCCAGGCGGGGTGAGACACTGCGTGGGAAAGATGCTTACTGGGTGGCAATAATCATAATCCTAAGTAGCATCTGTGGAAGATATAGCTGGTGCTGTATAGTATGAGTTTTTTTTTTTTTTTTAAGATTTATTTGTGAGAGAGAGAATGAGAGACAGAGAGCATGAGAGGGAGGAGGGTCAGAGGGAGAAGCAGACTCCCTGCTGAGCAGGGAGCCCGATGTGGGACTCGATCCCGGGACTCCAGGATCATGACCCGAGCCGAAGGCAGTCGCTTAACCAACTGAGCCACCCGGGCGCCCCAAAGTTACACTTTTTTTTTTTTAAAGATTTTATTTATTTATTTGAGACAGAGAGAATGAGAGCACATGAGAGGGGGGAGGGTCAGAGGGAGAAGCAGGCTCCCTGCCGAGCAGAGAGCCCGATATGGGACTCGATCCAGGGACTCCAGGATCATGACCTGAGCCGAAAGCAGTCGCTTAACCAACTGAGCCACCCAGGTGCCCACTGTATAGTATGAGTTTTAAGCATTATATACTGTGTTCTTTTTTGGTACTGAAACACATGGCTTTCTGTTGCTATAAAGTTATTTTAGTGTTTTTCTTTAATCTGAAATCTCATTCTGAGATTAACCCAGAAAATTATATGCTGCATTAAAATAATGACTCCAGGGGCGCCTGGGTGGCTCAGTCAGTTAAGCATCTGCCTTCGGCTCAGGTCATGATCCCAGCGTCCTGGGTTCGAGCCCCGTATCGGGCTCCCTGCTCCGCGGGAAGCCTGCTTCTCCCTCTCCCACTCCCCCGGCTTGTGTTCCCTCTCTCGCTGTCTCTCTCTCTGTCAAATAAAAAAATAAAAAAATAAAAAATAAAAAAAAAAAGACCCACAGTCAATTATCTAACTGTTGTTTTAATTCCCATGTTCTGGCTTATAAGGAGCAGGCAACTTTTGTTATATCACTAGTCATTTATATTTGACCCACTAGTCAAAGTGACTGGGACAAATGGCAGAGAGTGTGCGAGGGGCCCTTGGGGAAGGTGCCCCAAGCAGGGAGGTGTCAGGCCTGGCTGCCTGCTTCCCCTCCCCGCTCCTCTCCTCCATTCCTCTAGGGCCAGCCCCCAGCTCTCCTACGATATTTTATTTCAACTAAAAGCTTCCCAATAATTCAACCTGGAGATACTTAAGCCATGACAAAAGATCCACAAATTCTGCCCCACTCACAGGTGAAACAGCATCTGAGGACAAGTTTCACTTTGTTAATCTAACACAGATTTCTGGTTACCAGACATAAGTACACAAATTACCAGTATTATCAATTTGCTTTGATGTTTGGGGTTTCAAGCCAGGACCTTTGCTGAGAACTTTATCTGCACTCTTGATTTTAGTCCTCATAGGTGAAGGTACAGAGTAGTTACTATCTCATTTACAATGGGAAAAGGTAGACAGTTCCTGACTAGGTCCTGAACTTTACCTGGCCCACAACACTGAGAGCTCTGTTTTAACTTTGATACAAGAAAAATGAATTTTGCTGTTTATCTTCAGCTAGCTCAAGATGTGGTATATATACACAATAGAATATTACTCAGCCATCAAAAAAAAAATGAAATCTTGCCATTTGCAATGACGTGGATGGAACTAGAGGGTATTGTGCTAAGCAAAATAAGTCAAGCAGAGAAAGACAATTATCATATGATCTCACTCATATGTAGAATTTAAGAAACAAAACAAAGGATCACAGGGGAAGGGAGGGAAAAATAAAACAAGATGAAATCAGAAAAGGAGACAAAACATAAGGTTTGTCTAGAAGTGCATAAGAGACTCTTCATCATAGGAAACAAACTGAGGGTTGCATGGAGTAACTGGGTGGTGGACATTAAGGTGGGCACGTGTTGTAATGAGCACTGGGTATTCTATAAGACTGATGAATCACTGAGCTCTACCTCTGAAACTAATAATACATGATAAGTTAATTAATTGCATTTAAATAAAAATAAAAATAAAAAGTAAGGATTTCGTTTTTCAGAATTAAAAACTCAAAGAGTTTCTTTGATAAGAATTTAATAAAACAAATTTAATTTTTTAAAAAGTTGTTAAATATATTATTTCTATTTTTGGTCTAATAAAGTATTATTAGAAGACCATGAGAGGGGTGCCTGGGTGGCTCAGTCGTTAAGCGTCTGCCTTCGGCTCAGGTCATGATCCCAGGGTCCTGGGATTGAGCCCCACATCAGGCTCCCTGCTCAGCCAGGAGCCTGCTTCTCCCTCTCCCACTCCCCCTGCTTGTGTTTCCTCTCTAGCTGTCTTTCTCTCTCTGTCAAATAAATAAAATCTTTAAAAAAAAAAAAAAGAAGAAGACCATGAGAATCTGTGATAATGGAACATTCCAACGAAGTTATATCAAATATTTACTGTAAACGTATGCTTATGCTGACTTGGCCCAACTAGTGAACAAGACAAGCCCAGTAGGTTGAGATGAGATGCTCATTCTGAATCTGCAGGCTGGATGCTGCTTTGGCTTCCAGGGACACACTTCTGTTCTCATGGCTAAAGGAGCTATCAGCATTAAGAGATTTGTCCGTGATCAGGAACTTAACCTAGAATATAACCCAGGTCCCTTAATTCCAAATCTTTCTACTACATCCTACGGTGACCAATGCATCTCAGTGAGCCTATAACTGTCCTGGTTTTAGCCTTGAAAGTCCTACATCGTAGGACACCCCTCATTCCTGGGGGCACACCAGGATGGTTGATTCTGTTGCTTCAAACTATATATCTAATCTGATAGAGGATTTCTTTACCCGGTCTTGTGTCTCAAAGGTTTTCCAATGTTTTTGATGGATCTGTCCCGTATTTTTTAAGCTCCCAGGGAATATTTTATATGTATGCCACTGATTCACTCAAAAAGTTTTTTGTTGAATGTTTTAGAATTCATGAGAGCAGCAGAGTGATATTTTTTTTTAAAGATTTTTTTTTATTTATTTATTTGATAGAGAGAGACACAGCGAGAGAGGGAATACAAGCAGGGGGAATAGGAGAGGGAGAAGCAGGCTTCCCGTGGAGCAGGGAGCCCGATGCGGGGCTCGATCCCAGGACCCTGGGATCATGACCTGAGCCGAAGGCAGACGCTTAACGACTGAGCCACCCAGGCGCCCCAGAGTGATATTATATAATCTCTGCCTTCAAGGAATTTCTGAGCTACTGAAAGAGATAAGTCTCATATATACATGAAAATATAACTAATAATGGTTCTTTTGTAAAGCAATACATTTAATGTGCCAAGTAATTGGCATAGAAAATAAACAGCAATAACCTTGATTATCATTATTTTACCTGTCTTTCCCATTACACTGTGGGCCTTGAGAATATATTATTTTGTAACCTCAGCACCTGCTTTTAAGAGACATCTAATTTTTAACAATTCTCCCACATGATTCTGTTGTACACTGAGATATAAGAATCACTACCATATGTCAGGAACAGACCAGAAAAGAGAAATATCTGGTTATAAATTCAGTCGGATCAGCCTGACAGTTCCACCCAAAAGAGGTGGCAAGTGAAGGCAATCCTAACCTTTTACAGTACAGGCAAAAGCAAGGACCATTCAATGAGACTTTTCCCAGCAAAAGCTCGGCATCACCACAGTGTCAGTGAGGTGAGAGAAGATGGCAGTGGGCATTCAGCGAAGGACGTGGGTTGGCAGAGGATTGAGTTAATTATCCTCTTTGTGACATGTTGTCATCGTTGGTCCATGTAAGGTCCTGCTCTTGTTGTATTTTATGTATTTATTCTTTCCGTCTCATTCGTCATTCTCATTTACATGTCCTCAGTTTTTTTCCTCACTCAGCGCTGTTTTTAAATTATCTATTTTAAGTTAAGTTTCCTCACTCAGTGACTGTGTACAACTGGTCAGATGCTTCTAATTACTGCACAGGATTCCATGAGTTGCGCCCTTGACGTTTGATTAACCGTTCTCCAGTGGTGAGCATCTGGATGACGCCCGACTCCGCACTCCCACAAATAACGCTGTGATGAGCATGTCTGAACGCAACCACCTTACAGACCTCTATGAGAACTCTCTGGGACATATAACCAAAAGTGGAGCTTCTGGTTATAATGTATACAGATTTCTAATCTGGTTAAGAGCTGCCATATTTCTCCCTAGAATAGCTGCAACAGTCTATGCCCCACACTCCCTCCAGCAATATATAATGGTTCCTATTTTCCCATAGGCTGTGTTAACCACTCTTTTGATGTTTGCCAAACTGATAGGTGCAAAATTATATTCTTTGTTTTAATTTGCATTTACTGATTACTAATGATTTAGAGCACATGTTTATAGACCTGATATAGTCATTTGCTTTCTTCTGTGAATGGCTACTTCTTTCCCCTTTGCGTTTTTTTCTACTTGAGTATTATTTTCTTATTTATTTGCAAGAGTTTCTTGTAGTTTGACAGTGCAAATACTTTCTCCCAGTTTGTCATCTGACTGTTTACTTGGTCCACATTTTATTCATTGGACAGAAATCCTTAATTTTTATATAATCAAATTTCTCTCTCTCCCTCTCTCTCTCTCTCTCTCTCCCCCCACCCCAACCTCTGCTTTTGTTTTTGCTTTGGCGATTTACTTAAGAAGTACCATTTTCTGTGGACACAAATCTCCAGGATTATCTTAGTTTAATTTTATAGGTTTATCTTTCACATTTAGTTACTTTATGTAACTGCAGTCCCCTTTTGAACATGGTACTAAGTAGGGTCCCAGTTTTCTTTTTCTCCATTTAGTGAGCTTGTTTTCCCAGTACCCTCTCTCCTTTTCCCATTGATTTCTGGGGCCACTTTGATCATATATTAAATTACCATATAGACAAGGTCTGTCCCTGAATTCTCTGTTCCATTCAATTGATCTATTTATTTTTACACCAGTATCACATATGTTTTTCTTGCTATGGCTTTGTAGTCTGCCTTAATATCTAAATGGATAACTCTCCTCTTTTTCAAAATTTAGATATTTCCAGAAATTTCTTCCCTATTAATTTTAGAGTAAAGTTATTGAGTATCTCAAAAACTCCAGTTTGATTCTGGATTGGGGTTACATTTTGTAATTATTTTAAACAATTGTCTCATGTCAATTAAATAATTGATTTAAACTAATTTTGAGGTAACAACATTTTAATAAAATTTAGTCATCCAGTCTAAAAAAAAAAAAAAAGAATCACTACCTTAGACAATAGGGAGGGATCAAGGGATCTGGGACAAGAAAGTGGCATGACAGAGGTGTTTGATGAAGATTCATCTACTAGAGGGCAAGATGGAGCACAGCACAGAGAAACGGGAGATCAAGGGGACAGAACAAAACTGCTATATTCTAGCATGCATGAGATAATAAAAACCAGGAACATTAGGAATAGTATGAAGGGCAAAGAAGGGGTGGGCATGGAAAAAACTAAGCAGGAGGAATCACCAAACTTGGTGACTGAGTGTTTGTTGAAGAAGGGGGGAGGGAGAAATAACTTCCACTCTCTAACCTAAGGAACTAGAAGAACAACAACAGGAACAGCTAACATGCACTCATCACTGTGGCCTGGCTGCTTCAACAACCATTCCCAGCCATCTTCTTTATTCGTCTCTCCTTACTAAGGGTGGAAAACCAGAAGTAGTCATTACTGGAAATGTTGGGGTGCCTGGGTGGCTCAGTCGGTTAAGCGTCTGCCTTCTGCTCAGGTCATGGTCTCAGGGTCCCCTGCTCCCTGCTCAGTGGGGAGCCTGCTTCTCCCTCTCCTTCTGCACCGCCACCCCCGCTTGTGCGCTCTCTCTCACTCTCCCTCTCTCTTGCTCTCTCAAATAAATAAATAAAATCTTGTTTCAAAAAAAGAAAGAACTGTCAAGTCAGAAGCATAGAATATAAAGGATATTCTTTAGAACAAGGAGCCATCTGCATTGAAATAAGAGTTGATTTGGAAGCTATAGAAGTCCCAAATTCTCCTCTTCTATCTATAAAATGAGTTGAACAGAACCAGATACATAGCAATTCTAGTTTAGCCTGAAAAATGATGCTTGGACAGAATGCCTTTGACTATCCGAAAACTGGCTCCCTTGTTAGTGCAGCATCTGAGTGCTGGTTGATGAGTGCATCGTTTAAAGGAATGCTGCGAAGTGGGGTCTAGGGCTGCTCTTCACTGCTCACTGCCAGGGAAGATCGTTGGCTGTACATGGCAATTCCCCAGTGTAGGCCAGTGCAGAACATGACCTCAATCTTCCAGCTAGCTGCCAGTCTGCAGGCTGTGCTGACCCAGCAAAACTACCTGGAATCTGGAGGAGGGCTTCCAGGGCCACTGACTGTGTCCTGTCACCTTCAACATCAGGGCAGCATGTCCTTAGAAAGAGAATGAATGTTTTTTACCTTCATATCACTGAGGCTCAGAGGAAAAGGGCAGGTGTTCGTGAGGACCAAAGTGGGAGAAGGCAGGGGATTAGGCGACATTCATTCCAAATAATAAAGAGAATGGTAATAATGGTAATAAGAGCTTGCATTTATTGAGCACTGGCCCTGCGCTGAGTGAGTGCCTTTCTTCCATGCATTATCTCACTCAAAGCAAGCTAATCTCTCTCTGGTCTGCTTCTATTTTAACAGAATCACAAGGTGTCTACAGAAAATTGTTGTTAACCACTGAAGGTACGTTGGCACTTGTCAATTTTTGCTTTGTTTTTGTTTTTGTTTTCCATCTTTTCTCAAAGGCCTAACAGAGGTCAGCTGTAACAGTCCACTGATGCCTGTGACACTGTGATAATTCTTGTGCAATGCTGACAACGAGGACAAAAATCAGCCCTGCAGAAAACAGACTGGCCTGCCTGGAGAACAGAGCAGTCACATGTATGAAATAGATACATCTATGAACTGTCAATCACCAACTTTGAAAGATTCATATTTACAGGATCCTAGAAATGGAGCTGATCCTTCTAAATGTTCTGCTGCATTGAAAAGAAGGGAACGAGGTCTATTATACAATCCAGGTATTGGTCAGAATGTTTTGTTCTTTCCTTGGTGATGAGCTCCAATTAACCCAAATCTGATCTGGACATGCTGATCTTCATCACAAATTACAGATAACACTGGAACAATTTCACTGCCTTTAAATGCTTAAATGTTACAATCACTTAAGCAACTAGAGTACACATATTAAAGCTTTAATTTATAATCCTTTTGCCGAAGCATTTCTGTTAGAATTTAATTTAACATTTCTCGAGACTCACACTCCAAGTCCAATCATCACAATTAATTCCAATCTCCCTAATCAAGGACTCATGTCTTTACTTATTCTCCCTAAAAGTAATGGAGATAATAAATGGATGAATGTCATTACTGTTCGTGACTGTGGTCAGTGGCTCTCAGGTCCTGGGTCTGGGACCATTGCCCTCTGGGAGACTATCTGAAAGTTAAACAACCCTATGTTTAGCTGCTAACAACAACAATAACAAAAAGAAGACTGAAAAAAACACACATCAAGTTTATTACAGAGATGACGATGAGACAGGCTGAATCACTATTGGAGTCAGGAGTCCAAGGCCCCTCATGCCTCATGACTGGCAGCTGCAAAGGGTTCCCTCTGCCAAGCCCATTGGTCAGAGGTCAAGGGGTCACATTCCTGGCACACTGCCTTGGAGAAGTGGCTTGCCCAGCCTGAGTGGCTAAATCCAGGCAGACTGGAATAACACTTGCACATGGGATCTGATCTAGTATCTGAAAGCATACAGACAGGAAAGTAGTCAGCAAGTCCTCTCACAATTCTGCAAAAGTTGGGTGTTTGGGGGGTTTTCTTGTCCTAAATGAGAATGAAGAAAAGAATTCCTTCCTAGACTTCAAACTCCTTGAGGATAAAGATATAATGGAATATCGGCACACAGTAAAAGATGAATAAATGGATGTTGGAATGGAAATTAACTTACATGTCCTATCATGGAATGTGTATAACTACTTGACAAAGTAGGTACTCTTGTCCCCATTTTGCTATGAAGAAACTGAGAAAGGTAAGTTTGGTGACTTGTTTAAAAGTCTCAAAAGCCAGGACTCAAACTCAGGTCTTTCTGGCTGCAAAGTTAATGTTCTTTCCATTACATCATGCTGCTGCATACCACCTGCTTTGCTAAATTAAGAAGAACCCTCCTGCAACTTTTCTAATTATAAAATTTACAAGATGGTTCTATAAATGTAAAACCCCTTCCATCCCATCGTCTTATTCCCTGCAGATGATCACGTTCGTTCTTTTATTCATAATGTAGAGGTGAATCCTCATTAATACTACGCCTTTGTCTCTTCCTATCCTCCCTTCCGTCCCTAGAGTCACACAGAGAGAAGTGACCCTCCTGTGCCAGGTGACAAATTTTCCAGGCTAGAACCATGATCCAATCTGTCCATAACCTCCTGGGGAAGCCTCCACCCCTGGGAAAAGCTGCTTTGACTCAAAGCCTAGACTGGCCATATTTTGGCATTATCTTAGGGTGGAGCTGGTTCCTCCGATTCCTGCTGAGATCCCTAGAGATATTCAGAGCTGTAAAAAAAATCATCACTGGTGCTCAAATTGGCAGTTTCAAACAGTTCACAGTTAAGGAAGCTGTGCTGAATGGTTTGGTGGCCTCTGACGTGTGGATGTGGTTTTGTGTCAGCAAGATCATAGGCATGCATGGCATAATCGGCTATAATGTTTGAAGCCCAATCATTAACAACTGATTATATTTGATTTATTATTTGAGTGTTCTTAGACCATGTGTGACTAGACTGTTATCTGAATAAAATAAGGTGTCAAAATCAATGTCTTCTCTATCAAACACTACAATGGAAGGTCACAATTTCTTCTGATATTAAGTTGAGTTATCCTTTGCTTGGATACATTAATATAGCTCTAAATGCATGTCTTTGTTTAGCTTGAAATTGGAAAGGATATATGTAAATATATCAACCTGGTACATGTATATATAAAGATAACATTTTAGTTTGAAGGTTTGAAATATATGATATTAAAGCTTAATTTACAGAAAAGTTGAGGCAAAAGACTTGAGAAAACTGGAACTTGCCATAGTGGGAGAAATAGTAAGACCATGTGCCAAAGTGATATAGTTAAATCATGTCAGTGGTCATGAGAAATAAAATTTGACTATTTCTCTTTGCTAAAATCAGGGAAAGATCCCTTTGTTAACAGCTATGCCTATAAACACTGTGGTACTTCTTGTCAACTTGAATATAGCCTCCCCAAGAAAGAATAGCAGGGTGGTGTTCTAAATATGTATCTTTGTAACAACTTTAACAGTAGGACTGAATGAATGAGAGCCATGACCTACATTTAAGTCTCTTTGATATGTGTTATATCATTAATCTGTCCAGTTTTATGATTTTTAGAAACTATCTTTGCAAAATAAAATATCCTACAGATATTTAAACAGGGTTATAACTTAGTATCGTCCATGAGTCAAAATAGCATCTTATGTCCTGAAATAAATAAAAGTGGTATCAAAAAATAAAAAAATAAATAAAAGAGGTGACCCTTCTCTGTTTCAAGGTGAAAGACTCCCTTTGTGGCCCTCATTCTCATCCATTCTCCGAGGCCTTACTCGATCAATAATTCCCCCACTCTGAGCCGGATTTCATTACATACTCATTCTTTCTTATGTGACTACTTCCTGCCAATGTAGTAAATGTTTTGAGGCACTTCTCACCTTAAAATACATACACACACAGCCCACCTCCACTCATCAGGCTACTCCTTGAACTACATTCCTGCTCCTCCTTCCTTCCCTTCACTATCAAGTTCCTTTCTCAATGCCTCCATTTCCTCACCATCTAATCATGCAAAAGAAATCTTCTTGATAACCACTGAAGGATCCTATCCAACAGCCTGTTCTCACTTTCCATCTTCCTCAGACTCTCTGCAGCAAGCCACTACCAACAATTCCTGTTGCTTCAGATGATCTGCTCCCCTGATGTTTTATAATGCTGTTCACTCTCACATCGACCTCTCATTCTCTGGTTCTCTTTCTCTTTCTGACCCTAAATGTAAGTACTCCCTTTGGTTGTGTGCACTGCCCACTTCTCTTCTCTCTACCCTTTCTCTTTTGAGAATTTTATTAATCTTTTCTATCCATCTTCAGTCCTGACTTGCTCCAGTGCACATTTCCAACTGCCTAGTGGACATTTCCATCTACTGTCCTACTGACAACCCAAACTCAGTATACTCAAAATATAGGCATCCTTCCTTTTCATCCATATCCATTTATTATATTGTAATTACTAGTCTCTCGATCATTGTGGAAAAAAAAATTGCAAATGTCTTATGCTACAGAAACCAAATATTAGTCATGGGAGGTACAATATTTATTAGGACTTAATTTATTTTGTTTAAAAAAGGAGTTTTCAAAATTAATGCACACTTTCCTAAAGTAATTAATTCTAAAGTATTACTATCTTCAGTATTATTATAATTATCTAAAGTATTATTAAAGAATAATCCAAAAATACAAAATAGTATATTATATACAGCAAAAGCTGTACCTACAATTCCCTTTCTTTTTTTCTTTTTTTTTTTTTTTGTGGCTGACACCATGCTTTTATTTATTTATTTTTTGAAGATTTTTTTGTTATGTTAATCCCCATACATTACATCATTAGTTTTAGATGTAGTGTTCCATGATTCATTGTTTGTGCATAACACCCAGTGCTCCATGCAGA
>NC_138382.1:21222341-21235521 GCF_054177405.1 Leptonychotes weddellii | reverse complement strand
CCAAACTGTGGAAAGAGCCAAGATGCCCTTCAACAGATGAATGGATAAATAAGATGTGGTCCATGTATACAATGGAATATTATTCAGCCATCAGAAAGGATGAATACCCAACTTTTACATCAACATGGATGGGACTGGAGGAGATTATGCTAAGTGAAATAAGTCAAGCAGAGAAAGTCAATTACCATATGGTTTCACTTATTTGTGGAACATAAGGAATAGCATGGAGGACATTAGGAGAAGGAAGGGAAAAATGGGGGGGAAATTGGAGGGAGAGATGAACCATGAGAGACTGGATTCTGAGAAACAAACAGGGTTTTAGAGGGGAGGGGGGGATTGGTTAGCCCGATGATGGGTATTAAGGAGGGCACGTACTGCATGGAGCACTGGGTGTTATATGCAAACAATGGATTGTGGATCACCACATCAAAAACCAATGATGTATGGTGACTAACATAACATAATAAAATTAAAAAAAAAAAGGAAAAAAATAAAATCTTAAATTTTTTTTAGATGAAGTGGTCAAATAATAAAAAATATAAGAAGAAAAAATCTAGGGGCGCCTGTCTAGCTCAGTCGGAAGAGCGTGTGACTCTTGATCTCAGGGTTGTGAGTTTGAGCCCCCATGTTGGGTGTAGGATTACTAAAAAAAAAAAAGAAGGGAAAGGGGAAATCTGAATAGCTCCATATTTGTTAAAGTAGTTGCATCTATTTGATGAGCAGAAATAATAGTCTTTTCAATAAATGGGGTTGGGACAACTGCATAGCCACATGCCAAAGAATGAGCTTGAATCCCTACCTCACACTGTATCCAAAAATTAACTCAAAATGGATCAAATACCTAAATGTAAGAACTATAACTATAAAACACTGGAAGAAAACATAGTTGTAAGTAGTTTTTGTGACCTTAGATGAGGCAGTCATTTCTTAGATATGTCCTGTGAAGTACAAGCAACCAAATCAAAAATAGATAAATTGGACCTTATCAAAATTAAAAAAAAGTTGTGCTTCAAAAAACACTCAAGAAAGTGAAAAGACAGCCTTCAGAATGGGAGAGTGAAAGAATGGAGCAATGGGAGCAAATCACTTATTTGTAAGAGACTAGTATCTGGAATATATAAACAATTCTGCAACTCAACAGTAAAAAAAAATAAAAACAGGCAAAATATCTGAGTAGATAAAGTTAGCTTTCTAAAGGAGATATACAAATTGCCAGTAAATACATGAGATGATGCTGAACATCATTAGTCATTAGGGAAATACAAGTGAAGCCACAATGAGATACTATTTCATACCCACTAGGATGACTGTGATTGAAAAGACAGACAATGGCAGTTGTTGGCAAGGATGTGGGGAAATTGGAACCCTCATGTTGTGGATGGGACTGTAAAATGGTACAGCCACTTTGGAAAACAGTCTGGCAGTTCCTCAAAAGTTAAATATAGTTACCATATGATTTAGCAATTCCATTCATATCCAAGAAAATTGAAAGCATATGCTCACACAAAAACTTGTAAATGAATGTTCATAACAGCATTAGTTATAATAACTCCCAAATCAAAATAACCCAAATGTCTATCAACTGATGAATGGATAAACAAAATGTGGTGTGTGTGTGTGCATAATATATATATATATAATGGAATGTTATTCATCCATAACAAGGAATGAAGTCCTGATACATGAAACAACATGGATGAATCTTGAAAAACATTATTCTAAGTGAAAGAAGCAACACAAAAGACCACATAGTTTATGGTCCCACTTATATGAAATAATCCATAATGGTTAAATCCATAGAGATAGAAAGTAATTGGTGGTTACCAGGGGAAGGAGGGAAGATGATTGGTGAGTAACCGCTAATGGATATGGAGTTTCTTTTTGGGGTGATTTAACTGTTCTAGACTTAGTGGCGATGATTGCATAATTTAATGAAAATACTAAGTGCCACTCAATTTTACATTTTAAAAGGGTGAATTTTATGGTATGTGAAAATATTTTAAAAAGTAACCAAATCTGTTATTTAAAATCTTCCCACTAATCCCAGGCCTTGATAGCATCCCCACTGAATTCTTCTAAATATTACCAAGTCTACATAAATTCTTCTGGAGACTGGACAATGAGAGAACATTTCCTAAATTTACCAGGCTGGCATAACTTTGAACATACATTGGAGATTAAATGAAAGAGTTACCGACCAACCCTTTCATGAGTATAATTTCAAAATACAAGTTCAACCTAAATACAGTGTAGTAAATTAAATATAAAAACATGAAAAGGAGAATACATGACAAAATGGGGTTTATTTCAGGAATGTAAGGATAGTTTAACCAATCAATGTAATTCACGTCAAAAGAAAAAAGCTGTAAGGTCATTTCAATAGGTGCAGAAAAAGCATTTGATAAAATTTATGTATTCATAATAAAAATGAAACTAATAAGAATTTATTCTAAGAAAGAGTATCTACATAAAACCTACAGCAGACATCATACTTGAGTTTGGGAATAAGATCAGGATGTCTGCTATTTACTATTTCTATTCAACACTCTTCTGAAAGTCCTAGCTATAGTGAATGGCAAGAAAAAACAAAAAACAAGTATTTTTTTTTTTTAAGATTTTATTTATTTGGCAGAGAGAGACACAGCGAGAGAGGGAACACAAGCAGAGGGAGTGGGAGAGGGAGAAGCAGGCTTCCCGCTGAGCAGGGAGCCTGATGTGGGGCTCGATCCCAGGACCCTGGGATCATGACCTGAGCTGAAGGCAGACACTTAACGACTGAGCCACCCAGGCATCCCCAAACTTAAGTATTCTTGAGAAAGAAATAAACCTTATTTGTAAATGACAGAGTGTGTATGTAGAAGATTAAAATCTGTAAACTATTAGAAGTATTAAGTGTACTTGGCAAGGTTCCTATATATAGAATAATATAAAAAGAGTTGTGTTTAAAAAAAAAAGTTGTGGCGCCCGGGTGGCTCAGTCCTTAAGTGTCTGCCTTTGGCTCAGGTCATGATCGCAGGGTCCTGGGATCAAGCCTTGAGAAAGGCTCTCTGCTCAGCAGGGAGTCTGCTTCTCCCTCTACCCCTCCCCCTGCTTGTGCTTGCTCTATCATAAAAAAATCTTAAAAAATTTTTTTAGAAAAGTTGTGTTTTTATATACCAACAACAAAAATGAAAAGAAACTACTATTTATAACAGCATAAAAAAATCAATCTTTGGAATAGATATAGTGAAATATATGCAAGACTTGTATACTAAAAACTACAAAACACTGAAAAACCCTAAAGATCTGGGTAAATTCAGTTATGAACTGAATACTCAATTGGAACACTTAATATTTTAGAGATGTCAGTTCTCCCCAAATTGATCTATGGATTCAATGCAATATCAAATTCTCAGCAGGATATTTTAGTGTATATCAAGCTGATTCTAAAATTTATATGGAAATGCAAACTCAAGTCATATTACCTCCAAATAGTTTAGCAAGCACTTCCCATAAACAGTTGTAATAAATGTACATAATCAGAATAGCACCATCAAAATCAGGAAATACTATGTTACTACCATCTAACTCTCAGACTTCATTCCAGTTTTTTTTTTTTTTTTTTTTAAAGATTTTTTCATTTATTTGAGAGAGAGAGCAAAGTAAGCAAGAACACGAGCAAGAGGGTGAGGCAGGCTCCCTGCTCAGCAGGGATGGTGCAGGGCTCAATCCCAGGACTCTGTGATCATGACCCGAGTGGAAGGGAGACAACCAACTGAGACACACAGGCACCCCAGATGTCATTCCAGTTTTGCCAGATGTTTCAGTAATGGTGTTTTTTTGTTTTTTGGTTTTTTTGTAGCATACAGATCCTTCCCTAGTTAAGCGTCAGATGCAACAAGCCCTGACCAGTACCTTGATTGCAGTCTTATGACCCTAAGCATAGAACCCAGCTAATCTGTGCCTTAGTCTTCACCCATAGAAATGGTGGGATAATAAATGTGTGTTGTTTTAAGCCACTAAGTTAATTTGTTATACAATAGAAAATTAATACTCATCCTTTTCTAATTGATTTTAGTTCTTTTTTTAAAAGTTTATTTATTTTAGTAATCTCTACACCCAACATGGGGGTTGAACTTACAACCCCAAGATCAAGAGTCACATGCTCTTCCAATTGAGCTGGCCAGGCACCCAGATTTTAGTTGGGTCGTTACTTCCTATCTAGATCCCTCTAGCCCCAGGGTTAAAGCTTCCTGCTTTCTTTGCTCATCTCTGGGTTGCCTCATGATTCCCTCAGGCTTGTCAGCATTTTCAACTCTTTTGTAACTAGTTCTCCATATTAAGTTTTTCTGTTGAATTACCTGCCTTGAGTTCTGTTTTCTTGATTACCTTTGACTAATACATGTGGTTAAGAATTGCTATTCTCTTGGGGTGCCTGGGTGGCTCAGTCGATTTGAGCATCCAACTCTTGATTTTGGCTTAGGTCATGATCTCAGAGTTGTGAAATCAAGCCCTGCTTTGGGGTGGGTGCTGGGTGTGGAGCCTGCTTAAGATACTCTCTTTTTCTCTCTCTCTCTCTGCCACCCCCTGCCCTCCCCCCACCCCTGTTTGTGCTCTCACTCTCTCTCAAAAAAAAGAATTGCTATTCTCTTACCACAATTAAAAATTTAAAAGCAGGGAGGGGAGGGAAGAATATCTATTATCTACATATCTATAGTAGTGGTTTGATGATAGGCAATATTCTTTTAAGTATTACCTCCAGAACACAGCTCCAATATATTTACTCTTCTCCACGTTTGAATCATTCTAACCCTAAGCCATCATTATCTCCTGATCAAGGATGCTCAGGTAATAGGTTTTCTAACAGATGTTCTCTTCCCCTTGCCCCTTGTAATCTGTTCTTCATCAGCCAGTGTGATGAAGCCAAGTAACATGGAAGTGTTTGGAGAGAGAGAGAATTTTAAACATTCTGTGTTGGATATGCTTCATTTAATTCAGAGTTACTGGTATAGACCTGTCTTTATGTAATAGATTAAAATACCTTTTGACTTTGTTGATGAGTGGTGCATTTCAATTATCTAATGAGTATGAACTATAATATCAATTTATTTCCAAGATCAGCTGTAGCTCAGAGAAGAAATTAAAGTAGAATACAGACTGAACTGTATCCTAAAGAGGTAAAAGAACTAGTTAGGACAACCTGTGATTCTGTTCTACAGTGTTGATTAAGTAATTTTCTTTCTTTCTTTTTTTTTTTAAATTTTATTTATTTATTTGACAGAGAGAGAGGGACAGCACAAACAGGGGGAGCAGCAGAGGGAGAGGGAGAAGCAGACTCCCTGCTGAGCAGGGAGCCCGATGTGGGGCTCGATCCCAGGACCCTGAGATCATGACCTGAGCTGAAGGCAGACGCTTAACCGACTGAGCCACCCAGGCGCCCATCCTTAAGTAATTTTCAACTAGCTCTTTCTAGGGCTTATTTTGTTACATGTTTGTTGCTGATATGAATCTTTATAAACTCAGAGATACAAGAAATCTTACATTTATTACTTTCTGTGAAAATCTAATTTCTTTTTTTTTTTTTTTTTAAAGATTTTATTTATTTGACAGAGAGAGAGCGAGAGGAGGAACACAAGCAGGGGGAGTGGGAGAGGGAGAAGCAGGCTTCCCGCTGAGCAGGGAGCCCGATGTGGAACTCGATCCCAGGACCCTGGGATCATGACCTGAGCCGAAAGCAGACGCTTAACGACTGAGCCACCCAGGCGCCCGAAAATCTAATTTCTTAAAAAGTAAATTCAGGCTCCCATACAGATATAAAATTGAACACTTTATAGATTTTATTTAACTCAAGCAATGAAGGAACCAGGCAGATGTTATAACTGGTTGAGAGGAAAAGTTTTAAAAAGCACAAATTTATATGTAATAAAGGAATGTTGAAATTAATGTACAAATGGAGGCAAAACTGATTTTTCCACAGTGCAGGAGGAGGGGGAATGCATCTGAACCTCTGTCAGATAAGACAGAATTTGGCAGGTCTATAGACAAGAATTATTTTGCATTGCTATCAATTATCTACAACTTACAGACTTGTAAAATATCTCCTATACAATGATCATTATCATAACAAGGAGGGGTGTTCTCTAGACAAGACAATTTTCTATTGCAGCACACATTTTCTCCTACATCTTTAATTTGACTAAGCCCTGTCCTTGGGCTGGTAGAAAACTCAACCACAGATAATAGTTGGGTTTCCATTCCTTAAATTCATGAGACATTTCCAGAGGGCTTTAGAAAGAGCTGAACACTTGGTGAGGCCCTACTGGTCCCTTACGTGTTTACTGCTGATATATTTATGGCATAAACCCAAATGATTCCTTTTGTGCTATGCTGGGTACATCCAGGTTTGCCAAGGATTGAAGCTTAGGGCAATATCAATGGTGCAGGAAGATGAAGGATAATGTAGTGGTTTTTTGTTCTCACCAGAATTTTTATTTTTTATTTTTAAAAGATTTTTATTTATTTATTTATTTGACAGAGAGAGAGACACAGCAAGAGAGGGAACACAAGCAGGGGGAGTGGGAAAGGGAGAAGCAGGCTTCCTGCCGAGCAGGGAGCCTGATGCAGGGCTCGATCCCAGGACCCTGAGATCATGACCTGAGCTGAAGGCAGATGCTTAATGACTGAGCCACCCAGGCGCCCCCTCACCAGAATTTGTAAAGACTTGCTTCTTTTCAGCTTCCCCATAGATTGTGCATTAGGCTGTTTGACCCTTACTCTGGTTTCTTTAGGTATTTGAGCCCACTGTCAAGTCCAACTTTCCTAGGTGGACCAAGCAGTCATACCTCTTGAGTCCTGTCATCTATTAGGGCACTGGCAGGAAGGGGGACATGGTCTCATTATTTGGGGTCCTGTACCCCACCATCTGCTTTCCAGTCTCGGAATTCTCCTCCTCCCCTTTCCAATTTCTCATTTTCCTCTTGTACCTCCCTCTAGCTTAATGCCCTGAATGATTCCAGGCACACTCTTAACAAAAACTAGGAAGGGAAGCTGAAGCAAGGGAAAGCTTTCCTGGTTACTCAGGGGATCTAAAAGGGGAAAAATCCAGAGAACAAAAAAAAATTCTTATTTCATTTTTTTGTTCTTTTACAAGGTAAACAAATATCTTGCTACCATATTTCCTCATTCATTCACTCAAACATTTAGCATTTATTGAATATTTCCTATATTAGCAGCTGGAATTATAACAAATTCTTCATCTAGGGATCTCGTAGTCTGGGAGATAGTCAAAGGAGTAATCAGAGTGACAGTGCAATATTTTAAACATACAGTAAGATCATTGTAAGGAAATTTAGCTTTTTAATTTTTAAAAAGTATAATCACAAATATGAAAAAGTCAGTTTATATCACAGAGTCTCTTCTTTCTGGGTAGGTTATAAATAAGTTCAAACCTAATTCCTAAGACCAATTTGTCATTTTTAAGAGAAAACCCAAATTCTAGTTTTGTATTAATATAATTTTGGACAAAACTCTCACTTGTTGCAGGTATGAATCTTAACTCCACAAACTTGAGTGTGTGAGATGTCACCTTTTTTTGTGTTCTTAAAATCAAATTAAATTTGACTGTGAACCTAGCAAAGTCAACTACATGGCTGTGTGACCTGTGTAGTCTCACAGGGCTGCCTACCCAGCAGGGCTCCCTCCACACTTGGTTCAATGCTCTGCTGTTGCTGTCTTGAAATTCTTGATAATTTTATATTTGGACTTGTGCTTTGTAACTGAATCCAATAGGACTGCAGAGCATGCACTGGAACAGAGGGGATAGACAGAATATGTGTCTATCTGATGCTGTTCCTTGCTGCCCTGTTGGTGCGTAGCATTTGAGGTGCCTGTGATTTCAGAATTCCAGTGGACACACAACGCCTGAGTCAGCAAGTCTCAAAGGAGTACAAAGAGTGTTGGGTTTCCCTCTGAGTAAGAGGCGAGGTAGGGTGGCTGACAGTTCTAGAGCCCATGCTTTCTTTTTGAACCAGAACTTCCTTGGCAGAAAGAAGACAATGACATATTAAACACAAATAACCTAGGAATGCTATCGTCCTTTCTTACTTGTGTCACTTGCCTGTTTTAGCCAACCACGTACCCTGAAAAAGATGACATAGAAGGAGAGAGAAAGATAGGGCAACCCATAGTTCTTTTTTCCATCAGTTCTTCCTTATTCAGCAGTCAACTGAGGGTAGAGTATTGATTGAATGTGTGCATATGAAATGAAATAAAAACCAGTTGCAGTGTTTCCACTGTTTTGGTAAGAATAAAGTACATATACATCAGTGTGCTACAAAATAAGGATTCTGTAATTTTGGTGATTCCATAGATGAGTTACATGTTCTTATATTTGCATTTAGAACTGTCCTTGAGGGCACCTGGGTAGCTCAGCCAGTTAAGCATTTGCCTTCATTCAGGTCATGATCCCAAGGTCCTGGGATTGAGCCTCATGTTGGGGTCTCTGCTTACTGGGGAGCCTGCTCCTCCTCTCGCCGCTCGTGTGCCCTCTCTCGCTATCTCTGTCTCTCTCTCTCAAATAATCTTTAAAAAAAATAAAATAAAAAATAAATAAAAGCAGGTCTTGAAATTCCCCACAAGAAAGGTGCCCTCCTTGTGCCAGGAAGAGAAGTTTGTTATCACCATGAGAGTCAACACCAAAATGGACCTGTACAAACAAACCTACTAAAATGACCCTTATCTTCCATTAGTTTCTCCCCTGTATTTCCTAGTCACTGTTCCACAATTTCCTAGCTCCTAGCCCAAGTTCCTGTCTTGTTCCCAACCCACAATTTATTATTTTTTGTTTTAAAAGGTATATAAGCTTTTGGGCCTAACAGCTTTTTGTCCCATAAAGACCTGCTTTTAGGTAGAAAAGGGAATTTAGGGAGTCTTTCCTGCATCTGCTGTTTCTCAGGTGCCTTCAGGTCAAAATAATCAATATGCCAATCAAATCAATCAAACCAATATGCCAATCAAATCAATCAAAATATTCATTTCTTCTTTCAACTATAGACTATTTCTTCTAACTCATTACACAGCAGGCTTATTCGTACTCATAACTTTCCCTTCCATTTCGTATCTCCCCATTCCACCTCTTAGCTTTGAGCAGTTATACCTCTATTTACCATTATGAGACTGATAGCATTTGTATTCTGTTGATTAATCAGATTTATGACATCTGTTTTTTTCTAGAAACTTAATATAAAACTTAAAAATCATTAAGCAGTGGTCACATTGTTACAGCTATTTAAGTATGGTCATTGCATGGGTGTATGTAGTATATTGGGATTGCCAATCTTTTTATAGAGCTGGAGTTTAATTGTCTTTCCATTTTTAGGGAAGTTTTTCACCGTTATCTCATCATTAAGTTCTTCCAACTTATTAGGGACAGTATCAAATCTTTTGAATCTTCCTCTTTTCTGAGATACCTCTTTTTTTAATAATAGGCATTTTTTATTTTTTATTTTATTTTTATTTTTTAAAGATTTATTTATTTGAGAGAGAGAATGAGATAGAGCATGAGAGGGGGGAGGGTCAGAGGGAGAAGCAGACTCCTGCTGAGCAGGGAGCCCGATGTGGGACTCGATCCTGGCACTCCAGGATCACGACCTGAGCCGAAGGCAGTCGCTTAACCAACTGAGCCACCCAGGCGCCCCAATAGGCATTTTTTAAATTAAAGATTTTATTTATTTATCTGTCAGAGATCATGCACAAGCAGGGGGAGGGGCAAAGGGAGAAGGAAAAGCAGGCTCCCTGCTGAGCAAGGAGCCCGATGTGGGACTCAATCCCAGGACCCTAGGGTCATGACCCGAGCTGAAGGCAGCCGCTTAACCAACTGAGCCATCCAGACATCCCAGTAATAGGCATTTTAGATTCACAGAAAAATTGAGAAGATAGCACAGAGTTTTTAAACATCCTACGCTTAGTTTCCCCTACTATTAACTTATTAGGATGGTACATTTGTTACAATGAATGAATCAGTATTGCTACATTTTTACTAAAGTCCATATTTTATTTAGATTTTTTAAAAAAGATTTTATTTATTTATTTCACAGAGAGAGAGACAGCGAGAGCAGGAACACAAGCAGGGGGAGTGGGAGAGGGAGAAACAGGCCTTCCGCCGAACAGGAAGCCAGATGCGGGGCTCGAGTGCAGGACTCTGGGATCATGACCTGAGCCTACGGCAGATGCTCAATGACTGAGCCACCCAGGCGCCCCTTATTCAGATATTTTAGCTTTACCTAATGTCTTTTTCTCCTCCAGGATGCCACATTACATTTAGTTGTCATGTCTCCTTAGGCTTTTCTTGGTTTTAACAGTTTCTACCACTTTCCTTGTTTTTGATAACATTGACAATTTTGAGGAGTGCTGATCAAGTATTTTGTCAGATACCCTTCCAGTGGAGTTTTTATAATGTTTTTTCATGATTATACTGAGCCTATGGGTGTTGGGGAGAAAGACCACAGAGGTAAATTGTCATTTTTATCACACCATATTAAGGATACACATTATCAGCATGATTCATCACTGCTCACATTCACCTTGATCATCTGGCTGAGATAGTGTTTGTCAATTTCTCCACTGTAAAGGTATTCTTTCTCTCTCCCTACAGTGTTCCATACTGTATGCTTTGGGAAGAAGTCCACTGTGTGTAACCTACACATAAGGAGTGGGGATTTATGATCTCTTCCTTTTTTTTTTTTTTTAAAGATTTTATTTATTTATTTGAGAGAGAGAGAATGAGAGACAGAGAGCATGAGAGGGAGGAGGGTCAGAGGGAGAAGCAGACTCCCCGCCGAGCAGGGAGCCCGATGCGGGACCCGATCCCGGGACTCCAGGATCACGACCGGAGCCGAAGGCAGTTGCTTAACCAACTGAGCCACCCAGGCGCCCCTTATGATCTCTTCCTTGAGAGCAGAGTATCTGCATAAATTATTAAAAATTCTTCTGCATGAAGATTTATCTCTTCTCCCTCATTAATTTATTCAGTCATATCAATATGGACTTATGGATATTCATTTTATACTGTGGGTTATAATTCAGTATTATTTTGTTGTTCAAATCGTTCCAACTTTGGCTATTGGGAGCTCTTTCTCTTGGCTCCTGTGTCCCTTTGACACATCCCAATTTTTTTTTTTTAAACACTTCTGTACTTTCTGATACTATGAAATGCTCTAGACTCGTATAGTTCCTGCTCCAGACCTAGGACCAGCCATTTCTCAAAAAGCTGTTTCCTTTTATTAGAGAGTGGTATTAGAAACAAGATTTAGACACTGGATGTTAGATACCTCTTTTCAGAGTCATTGCTTCAATCTACTCAGTATTTTCTTTTTTTTTTTTTTATTTTTTAAGATTTTTTTTTTTATTTATTTGAGAGAGAGAGAATGAGTGAGAGAGAGTGCACACATGAGAGAGGGGAGGGTCAGAGGAAGAAGCAGACTCCCTGCTCAGCAGGGAGCCCGATGCGGGACTCGATCCCAGGACTCCAGGATCATGACCTGAGTCGAAGGCAGTCGCTTAACCAACTGAGCCACCCAGGTGTCCCACTACTCAGTATTTTCTAAGCCTGCCTTTCAGCTTTCATCCTAGATTATCTCCCATTTTTCTCCTGACTTGGATCTACTCTTTCTGAGATCTGATTTTATATGCTCTAATTTTTGTGGGAGTACATCCTCAAGTAACTTTCTAAAAATGGGGTGTTTGAGGTAAATTTTCTAAGTCTGGCATGTTTTATAAACTTCATATTCTACCTACACTTATACTTTTTTGTTCTTCCAAATTTTTATTTAAATTCTAGTTAGTTAACAAATAGTGTAATATTGGTTTCAGGAATAGAATTTAGTGAGTCATCACTTACATATAACACCCTGTGCTCAGATCACAAGCGCCCTCCTTAATACCCATTGCCCATTTAGCCCATCCCCTCCCACCTCCCTCCCTCCCTCCATCAACCCCCTCAGTTCTCTATCATTAAGAGTCTTTTATGGTTTGCCTCCCCCTCTCTCCTTCTCTTTTTTTCCCCTTCCCACATGTTCATCCGTTTTGTTTCCTAAATTCCACGTATGAGTAAGATCATATGGTATTTGTCTTTCTCTGATGGACTTATTTCACTTAGGATGATATAATGTAGCTACCTTCATGTCACTGCAAATGGCAAGATTTCATTCTTTTTGAATGCTGAATTGTATTCCATTGTAAATATATACCACATCTTTATCCGTTCATTAGTCAATGGACTCTTTCCATAGTTTGGCTATGTCGATACTAACCCTTTATCAGATATGTCATTTGCAAATATTTTGTCCCATTCTTTAGGCTGCCTTTTAGTTTTGTTGATTGTTTCCTTTGCATTACAGATTTTCCTCAAAAGTCTAGCAATCCTTGAGTCCATTTACTTTTAAGAATGAGGCAGTAGAAAGATTGACTTTGAACTTTGTATACCTGGGTGGACTTCTAGGACAACAGTGCCCAGTTCAGCCGCCCTAATTCTTCTTAGATGGTCCGATAAATTTCTTTATAGAAAATGGCTTTTTAATTTATTATCTTTTTTTTCCTAGAAGATAATCACCTGCCTGATAAATATTTTGCTCTCTGGATTTTGAGAGGAGAGTGGGTGCTTTCTATATGCAAGCTTTAAATAATACCCCTGCTTTCAGACCCCACTCTCACTCCTGTGTCCTTCCTAACTGGAATTTCCTAGTTCTAAGCATTTTGGGTTTCTCTGGGTAAGGTTGATGCTTTCCTCCATGGCCATCTTTTCTGCTCAGAATATATTCTAAGTAGTGGCCCCTCCTGCTCTCTTCATCAGTCATTAATCCTCCATCCTCTTTCGGTCTCCCAGAAATTTGTTAAAATCACTTGTTTGCTGATGGCTTTCCTTCCTTTCTCTTCAATGTTGTGGATTTTTACCCCAAACATAACTTTTACTGTTATTTAAATAAGGTCTTAGGAAGGACTAATAAAAAGCATACAGCTCGTCATCTTGGAGAGGAACAAATAATCTCATTTAAATCTCAGAACGACCCTATACCATTCTATTTTACAGATTTAGAAACATTGGCACAAGCAAGTAAATTATTTAGCGATGGAGTGGGGATTAAATCCCAGGAAATCCACTCCAAAGCTTCCTGTTCTTGTTTTCTTTTTAAATTCACTACAGTGA
>NC_138382.1:21207440-21222241 GCF_054177405.1 Leptonychotes weddellii | reverse complement strand
TCTGAAAAACAAACTGAGGGTTCTAGAGGGGAGGGGGGTGGGAGGATGGGTTAGCCTGGTGGTGGGTATTGAGGAGGGCACATTCTGCATGGAGCACTGGGTGTTATGCACAAACAATGAATCATGGAACACTTCATCTAAAACTAATGATGTAATGTATGGGGATTAACATAAGAATAAAATAAATAAATAAATAAATTCACTACAGTGAAATCCTAAGGCATTTAGAAACATCCTAGTAGATAACAAAAATATTGTATTTTGGACTATTTCTTTTAAAAGACCCAGAAGATATCTGGTTAAGTATATGGCTCCTAATTAACTAGTTCGGCAGATGATTCTAAAATGAATCAAGTTACCTCTGCTCTGGATTATTCCACTTTGCATCCTCTTATTCAATCATTAATCGCTATATGTTATTTGACTTATTTAGGATCTGTTTTTATCTGTTTTAGGGTTTTTAAAAAAGACTTTATTTATTTTAGAGAGAGTGAGTGAGGGAGCTTGAGCGGGGGGAGCAGCAGAGGGGTAGAGAGAGGGAGGGGGAAAGAATCTCAAGCAGACTCTGCACTGAGCATGAGCCCATCACTGGGCTTGATCTCAAGACCCTGAGATCATGACCTGAACTGAAACCAAGAATCGGAGGCTTAATCGACTGTGCCACCCCAGTGCCCCTAAAAATGTTTTTAATCAGAGAAGTGCAATGAAAAAGAACAATATCATTTGGAGAAATAAACAATAATAGGAAAGTGGGGTGATTTAATGTGGCATCATAAAATATGGTTGTTCTTTCATCCTTTTACCTCGAAGGGTTATTTTATTTTATTTTTTTTAATCTATTTGACAGAGAGAGAGAGCAGAAGCAGGGGGGAGTGGCAGAGGGAGAGGGAGAAGCAGGCTCCCTGCTGAGCTGGGAGCCCGAGGAGGGACTCAATCCCAGGACTCTGGGATCATGACCTGAGCCAAAGTCAGCCCCTTAACCGATTGAGCCACCCTGGCATCCCTTGAAGAGTTATTCTTAAGGAGCTTCTATAAAATGGAATGAATCAGACGGCCATGCCGATAGCTGGTTAACACTTTCTAGCAAATACTTCTTTGTAAACTCTAGCTGAGACTGTATGTTTGAATACTGTAATCTATATATTGAAAACCAGAAACCTGATTTTGAATTTTCAGTATATATCCTGGCAACTGACCATTGAGTAAAGTCCTTGATTTTCTGTCCAGTTTTGCCATTGAGAATGAACAAGTCATATTTCTTAGAACCTCAGTTTCCTCATTTCTACAGTGAGGAGGCTGGGCCAGATGATCTCTAAGGTCTTATCCTTCCAACAGATTTTGGTTCTATCATCCAGCCCTTCTTATTTTATTTTCGGTAGTTCTTAATGTGTCTTTTGATCAATATTTTATAGATATATAATTTACATACGGTCAAATACACAAATTTTAAATATATTGCTTGATGACAATCCAGCTTTCTTGAGATATAATTAACTACCATGAAATTCACCTGTTAACATGTACAATTCAATGGTTTCTATTCTGTTTATAGATTTTGTAACCTTTATCATAATCTACTTTAGAAAATCTCCATCCCCACAAAAAAGAAAACTTGTACCCATTAGCAGCCGCTCCTAGTTCTCTTTCTCCCTCCTTCCCTCTCAGCCCTTGACAACCACTAATCTACTTTCTATCTTTATGTATTTGTTTATTCTGGATCTTTTATATAAATGGAATCTCACAATATGTAGTCTTTTGTGGCTGGCTTTTTTCATTTAGTATAATGTTTTTAAGGTTCAGACCTGTTATAGAAAGTACCAAGAGCTCCTGGGTGGCTCAGTCAGTTAAGCATCTGACTCTTCGTTTTGGCTCAGGTTGTGATCTCATGGTTGTGGGACTGAGTTCAAAATTGGGCTTCGTGCTCAGCTGGGAGTCTGCTTGAAGATTCTCTTCCTCTGCTCCTGTCCCCACTTCCGTGCGTGTGTTCTCTCTCTCTCTCTCAAATAAATAAATAAATCTTAAAAAAAAAAAAGGGGGTGCCTGGGTGGCTCAGATGGTTAAACGTCTGCCTTCGGCTCAGGTCATGATCCCAGCGTCCTGGGATCGAGTCCCACATCGGGCTCCCTGCTCCTTGGGAGCCTGCTTCTCTCTCTCTGTCTCTCATGAATAAATAAATAAAATCTTAAAAAAAAAAAGTACCAATCCTTTATTCCTTTTTGTTGCCAAATAGTGTTCCATTTTATGTATATATTACTTTTTTCTTTACCTGTTCATTAGTTGATGGGCATTTAGGCTGATTCCACCTTTTAGTTATTATGAATTATGCTGCCATGAACATTTATGTAGATATATATTTATATTCTTCTTGGGTAGATACCTAAGATTGCAGGGTCATATGGTAGCTTTGGTTAACATTTTGAGGCATTGCCAAACTATTTCCCAAAGTGGTTGTAACATTTTACATTTCCACTAGCAGTGTATGAAGGTTTCCATTTTTCTACATCTTTGCTAACATTTTTTGTATTTTTGGTTATAGCTATCCTATTATGTGTGAAGTGGTATCTCATTGTTTGATGACTTTTTAAAAAGACTTATTTATTTATTTGAGAGAGAGCACACATGAGCTGGAGGGGCAGCAGGAGAGGGAGAGAGTATCCCAAGCAGACTCTGTGCTGAGCGGGGAGCCCAACATGGGGCTAGAGCTCATGACCCTGAGATCATGACCTGAGCTGAAACCAAGAGTGGGACACTCAACCAACTGTGCCACGCAGGTGCCCCTGTTCAGTGATTTTTTACACATCTACACCTTTGTGACTTCCATCCAGATAAAGATATCTGACATTTTCATCGTCCCTGAAAGTGTTTTTACACCTTTTTTTAGTAAACATCAGTTGTCTGTCCCTAGGTAACCACCCTTCTGACTTCTATCGCCATAGATTAGTTTTGCCTGTTCTTGAACTTAACAGAAATGGAATCAAAGAGTATATATGACTTATGCATCAAAGTACATGAATGTTCATAGCAGCATTATTCATAATAGCTAAAAAATGGAAGAAACTTAAATGTCCATTAATTGATGAATGGATAGATGACATATGGTAGATCTATAAAATGGAATACTCTTTGTCCATAAAAAGGAAAGATGTACTTACACACACTTTTGTGTATGGCTGCTTTTTACCAATGTAATGATTTTGAGATTTATCCATGTGTGTATCAATAGTGGATACTGTTCCATTGGATACTGGAACAGCATTCCTTTTTATTGCTGAGCAGTATTCCATTGCAAGTAGACCCTTCATAGTTCTTGACAAAATGACACTCAAGAAGCATCTATGCTTGTTTATAAAATCTCTTAGCAATCTAGGAAAAGAAGGAATTTACTCAAAGTGATGAAAAGGGTGTATCAGAGGACCTTTGGTAAGTATTATACTGACTAATAAAACTTGCAAAGCATTCTCAATTATGTCAGGGATGGGCCTTAGTTTGAATTGCATTCATGGCTGTTAAGAAACAAACCTTAAAATTTCAGTGGCTTAACAAAATAGAAGTTTATTTCTTGCTAATATATCAGTACAATGTGGATGTTCCTTATTAGCAGTGGGCTGTTCCAGAACTCATTCAGAGACCCAGGCTTTTTCCGTATGTGACTCTGCCAGCCTTTAAGACAGCAGGGTTCTCTGCATTTAGCCACCACAGCAAAAAAGAGTAGCGAAGGCATTCTTCTTTCTTAATTAACTTTGCCTAGAAGTGACAAATCTTTTCTGCTTACAACTGCAATTATATCCATGGACTTTTAAATTTAAATTATCAACTAAATTTAAATTTAAATTATAAACCAAAATCATGAGTACATTTAATACTAGCTCAACCAATAGTTCCTTTCTGAAGCTATGTCTTGTAGAATAGAAATCTGAATCAAATACAGTTTTGCTGAGTTTTGAAGAAGAAAATAGAATATTTCAGTTCATGAGTTGGAAGGCAAAGCCAAAGACTGAGCAACACAATTTAACATTATAGTCAGAAGATATCCCATATTATAGTAGCAACATTAAAACTGTGACTATAGCTTCTAAAAGCCTCACAGTTTTTAGACAAGTCTGAAACCTTGAATATAATTCAGTATGAGTTGTTACAGTCATCCTCACTTTTTATTTCTTCCCTATTCTTAATGATTAACTATATCCATGGCTCCCAAACTACGGAGATATGCCAGGCATTCTACTGAACTTACAGGGTGAGAATATTTTACATTTTCAAGATGGACACAATGTCATCTGTGGAGACACCACACATACTATGGTATTAAGTTCGAGCCTAACTAATAATAAACAGTAATTGTTGGGTATTTCTTTTAACCTATGATGATTAGTCACATTGAGCATCTTTTTTTTTTCAAATTTTTAAATTAACATATAATGTATTATTTGTTTCAGGGGTACAGGTCTGTGATGCATCAGTCTTACACAATTCACAGCGCTCACCATAGTACTTACCCTCCCCAATGTCCATCACCCAGCCACCCCATCCCTCCCACCCCCCTCCACTCCAGCAACCCTCAGTTTGTTTCCTAAGATAAGAGTCTCTTATGGTTTGTCTCCCTCTCTGGTTTCATCTTGTTTCATTTTTCCCTCCCTTCCCCTATGATACTCTGTCTTGTTTCTCAAATTCCTCATATCAGTGAGATCATATGATAATGTCTTTCTCTGTTTGACTTATTTCGCTCAGCATAATACCCTCCAGTTCCATCCACGTCATTGCAAATGGCAAGATTTCATTCCTTTTGATGGCTGCATAATATTCCATTGTATAAATATACACATCTTCTTTATCCACTCATCTGTTGCTGGACATCTAGGCTCTTTCCATAGTTTGGCTATTGTGGACATTGCAGCTATAAACATTGAGGTGCATGTGCCCCTTTGGATCCCTACATTTGTATCTTTGGGGTAAATATCCAGTAGTGCAATTGCTGGGTTGTAGGGTAGCTCTATTTTCAACTTTTTGAGGAACCTCCATACTGTTTTCCAGAGTGGCTGCACCAGCTTGCATTCCCACAGTGTAGGAGGGTTCCCCTTTCTCCGCATCCTCGCCAACATCGGTCCTTTCCTGACTTGTTAATTTTAGCCATTCTGACTGGTGGGAGGTGGCATCATGTTGAGCATCTTTTCTTGTGCCTATTGGCCATTTGTATATCTTCTTCAGGGAAATGGACTTGAATAAAGTCCTTTGTTGATTTTTTGATTTGGGTTTTGTTGTTGTTGAATTGCTGGAGTTTTTTATATATTCTGGATATTAATCTCTTGTCAGACATATGATTTGCAAGTATTTTCTCCCATTTTTATGGGTTGCCTTTTCATTTTGTTGATTGTGTCCTTTGATGAAAAAAGTTTTTAATTTTGATATAATCCAATTTATTTTTTCTTCTGTTGCCTATGTTTCTGGTGTCATATCTAAGAAATCATCTTGAACTCCAAATTCAATAATGTTTTCTTCTAAAGGGTTACATTTCGGTGTTTGGTCTATTTTGATTTAATTTTTCCATATGGTGTGTATGTTGTATGAGGGTCCAACTTCATTCTTTTGCATGTGAATATCTGGTTTCTTTCTTTCTTTCTTTCCTTTCTTTCTAGATTTTATTTATTTTAGAGAGAGAGAGAGAAAGCATGAGTTGGGGGAGGGGTGAAGGGGGAGGGAGAGGGACAAGCAGACTCTGTGATAAGCACAGAACCCCAGGTGCGGCTCCCTTCCAGGACCCTGAGATCAGGACCTGAGCTGAAACCAAGAGTTGGACTCTTCACCAACTGAGCCATCCAGGCGCCCCATCTGGTTTTCCGAACACTATTTCTTGGAATAGTGCTGAATGGTCTTGGCACTCTTGTCAAAAATCATTTGATTATGTATGCAGGGGTTTGTTTCTGGGCTGTTTATTCTATGCCATTGCTCTACATGTCTGTCTTTATGATAGTATCACACTATTTTGGCTACTGCAGCTTGGTAATAAGTTTTGAAATCAGGAAATGTGAAACCTCTGATTTTGTTATTCTTTTTCAAGATTGTTTTGGCTATTTGGGGTCCTTTGAAATTCCAAATGAATTTTAGGATGGATTTTTCTCTTTCCACAAAAACACCATTGGGATTTTGATAGGATAGTTCTGGAATATTACAAATGTTGACTGCAATTATCACTGTCATTGTTACTATTATTAAGTTTAAAATCAATTTGGTGACCTGGAATTCCTGTATACAGAACTTGGGGGAAAAAAAATCACTGAAACAAACAAATAAATAAAATATATGACTTAAGCTCCTGTAAGCTTTTTAAAAACTTAATTTTATTGAAGTATAATGTATGTACAATAAGTTGCATTCTTTTAAAGGACAGTTTGATGAGTTTAGATAGTTCTGTGTACCTGTGAAAACACCACATAATCAAGATACTGAACATTTCCATCATCACCCTCCCCCCCCAAATTTCCTCATGCCTGTGTGTAGTCTATCTCTCCTGCTTCTGGCTTCAGGTAATCACTGGTCATTTTATGTCACTATATATTAGTCTGCATTTTCTTGCATTTTATGTAAATGGCATCATATAATGTGTACTCTTTTTTGTGTCTGGCTTCTTTTACTCAGCATAATGATTTTGAGGTTTATGCATGTTCTTTATCCAGGCATATATCAAGATTTCATGAATTTTTGTTGTGAACATTTTGGAGAATATTCTTCTTGCCTTTTTTACACCTATACCTATGCTGTTTTTAGTAAAACTTATACTATATATACTACTCTGTATTTTGCTTTTCCTACTTAACATGGGACTTTTTATTTTAATGAGTATAGAGTTCCACCATCATTTTAGACAGCTGTATAGTATTCTGCTGCATTTATGCACAGTACACTGAAACTAGCCATTTTGCTGTTGTTAGACCTTTAGGTTGTTTCCACTTTTGCTTTTTATGATTAATCTTACAGTGGACATCATTGTACAAATATAATTATACATTTCTCTAATTATTTCTTTATGATAAACTACAAGGAAAATTGCTGGCTCTTAAAAAAAAATAAGTTTTAAAGACATTTGATACTTGTTGCCAAATTGCCTTCTAGCTCTTTTTTGTTTGTTTGTTTTACCAGCTTTGTGTCCTTGGGCATGTTACTTAAACTTTTTGAGCATCAGTTTCATCATCCATTATATGGAGATAATGTGAAAATATATTATTTTAAAACCGCATATGGTAATAACTCAGTGGCAGCTATTATTACTGAAAAAAAAGTTTTTCCAGTTCATGTTCCTACCTGGAGTGTTTAAGAGCTTGTGGCTTCTCAACATCTCCAATACTTACATAAGTTATTATCATTAAAAAAATCTTTGCCAATTTGACCAATCTGATCAAAAGAAAAAATACATCTTTTGTGAACTGTCTTTCATGATTATGGTTTTAAATAGTTTTTCAAACATTGGCATGAACAATAGGACACCAAGTTTTTAGAGCGTACTCTTAACAATTAGGAGTGAAAGACAGGTGATTATGCCATAAGTAAATTCAATAAGTTTGGTATCTTCCTTTATATATTTGTGAATTCATGCTGTTGGTATTCATTGTAACTGAAATTCAGGGCATCAGATTGAGTGTATTTAAAGGATTCAATATAAATCAACTTTAAAGATATATTTTGCCATTATTACTGTTCCATAATGGCCTGGCTCTTTATGGAACCTGGATGCTAATGAAATGAAGTAGAGCTGCAGAAGCCCAAATTTATTTAATCTGTGTGTGTGTGTATGTGTGTGTGTGTGTGTGTCTATGTAAAAGAACTGCAGGGCTAAGATGTTTTCGTTACGTTTTATTTCCAGGAAATACACATTGTCAGATTGTCCCTGGTAACTTTACGTTATCAACATCACTAAATGTAATCAAGCTATTTACTCAAGAGCTTTAAAAAATTTTAATATTTAAGTCTGAATGGAGGTAGGGGAAGTAGGAGTAGAAGGTGGAAAGAGAAAGGAAAAGAAGTGTATTGAGTGTTTCTGTTTTGGCTTTATCCTTGGTGTTCACAAACTTTCAGAAGGGAGAAGTTCCTGACTCCTCTCTTTCTGTGATGGAATAGAAATGGGCACCTTTTCCATCTTGGGGCACCAAGAAGGGACCTCCTGGCCACTTCATCCTCCCCCACCATCATGTATGTGACAAAAACCAAACCAAACCAAACCAAACCAAACCAAAACAAAAAGCAATCCTTCTCTTTCCTCCACCATTCTGCAGACTTAAGAAACTGTTCTATTAAAATGCCTTTAGGTCTTAATGTGAATGACAGTAATAAGGCATTCAATTTTCAACTCTTTAATAAGGTTGTTTACTGACTGGTGACCCAGTACTGATAATGGAGCAAATGCTCTTTTGAAAGAGGAAAAGTCTGATTCAGTGTCACAGGGGAGAACTTTGGGCTTTGAAGTGGTAGTATTAGAGCATGTGTCCTTGGCAGTTGTCTCATTTCTTTGAGCCCCATTTTTCCCATATATATATATTATATATATGTTTATTTATGAATTTTACTAAGAAAGAGATGCATAGCACACAATTTACAAATTATAAGATAGAAAATATTTTTTTTTTAAAAAGAAAGATTTTATTTATTTATTTTAGAGAGAGAAAACGAGTTGGTGGGGGAGCAGAGGGTGAGGGAGAAGCAGACTCCCCACTGAGCAGGGAACCCAATGCCTAGGACCCCGGGATCATGACCTGAGCCAGAGGCAGATGCTTAACTGACTGAGCCACGCAGGCACCCCAGAAAATACTCATTTATTGTAAATTCCGTATAGCCAATTGATTCTCACAACATGCTGATTTTGCCAAATGCATGCATCCATAGCCAACCTCTGGTTGCAACTCAGCTATGATTTGACAATTTTTTTGCTATTTATAATGTAACAGCTACAGATAGAAATGACACAGTTTTAAGTTTAGCCTGTGTTATTAACATTTTATGCAACATTTCTAAAGTCTAGATAGACAATAAAAACAAAAAGTAAAGACCTGATTTGCCAGTTTCCCTGGTGTAAATATTTCCATTGTGGCTGATTTAAGCTACTGACATGATGGCACTGAATATGGAATTGGGAAGGGATATATAATAGTGCACTATTACATATTATTTCACCAAACAGATAAAATAGATATAAATAACTTCCAAAAACATAAATAATAGTTAAGATAATTAGGAATTGAAGAGTTTTGCCTGTTTGTTATCTTTATTTTTAAATATAATTTAACTGTAAATTTATATAAATTAACTTTTTAAAAGATTTTCTTTATTTATTTTAGAGAGACAGAGGGAGAAGGGGAAAGAGCACATGAGCAGAAAGCGGGGCAGAGGGAAAGGGAGAGAATCTCAAGCAGACTCCTTGCTGAGCTCGGAGTGT
The DNA here is from genome assembly GCF_054177405.1 of Leptonychotes weddellii. Classification (NCBI taxonomy): domain Eukaryota; kingdom Metazoa; phylum Chordata; class Mammalia; order Carnivora; family Phocidae; genus Leptonychotes; species Leptonychotes weddellii. The sequence continues at coordinate 21,212,820 of NC_138382.1, read as the reverse complement.
GACATGGGGCTCAATCTCATGATTCTGAGATCATGACCTCAGCTGAAACCAAGAGTTGGTCCCTTAACCCACTGAGCCACCCAGGTGCCCCTATATAAATTAATTTTTAATAATGGTATGTTAAATAACTGGCTTATAATATTCCTGAAAATTACAGTGAGCTCTTGTGGGCTGGTAGGAGCTGGCCATAGCAAACCACTGACTCCTTCTCAGAGGCCTCCATATTCTTGCTCCAATCTGGACTGGTTGATTTCTAGGATTACTGCAGGGTTATCATTTTAGGATTTCCCTTTTACTATTCCTCTTATTTTCTTTTTGCTTTATTATTCCCTCATCTTGCTGGAGAACACCTGCAAGTAACTTGCAAAGAAGTTACCTTTATATATGGAATGGGTAGATTTTCTGAGTCCTTGCATGCTTGCTGACATCCTTATTTTCTCCTCTTATACTTAATTGAAAGTTTGAGTTGAAAATAATTTTCCCTCAAAAATTTGAAAGGTTTGCCCTGTTGAGTTTTAGAAGCTTGGGCTGCTGATAAGCAATTTGGTGCATACTTTCTCCCACTCTGGAAGATTTTAGGATCTTTTCTTCATCTTGGGGTTCTGAAATTTCGTAGAGATGTGTCTAGGCCTATGTCTCTTTTCATTCATTTTGTAAGATACTTGGTGGGACTTTTCAAAATGAAGATCAATGTCCCTCTTTTTATATAGGATCTTTGATAATCTTCTCTCCTCCATTTTTTCTCTTTTTTTCCTGAAGCCTTATCAATCAAATGTGAGGCTTCTCAGATTGACTCTCTCTCTCTCTCTCTCACACACACACACACACACACACACATCTCATATTTTTTCTATATTGTCTTTTGTTCTTGATCCTGGGAGATTTTCTCAACCTACCTTCTAACTCTCTACTAAATTTCAGTATAGGCAATCATGTATTTTAATTTCCAAAGCGATTTCTTATTCACAAATTGTTTTTTTCTCACAGCATCCTTTTATTTTATTTTATTTTAGCACCCTTTTATTTTATGGACCCAATATTTTCTGAAATCTCCCTGAGGATATGATTATAATTTTAAAAGCTTTCTTCCCCTCCTTGATTGCCTTTGTATTTTCCAAGGCCATTTTTCTTCTTTATTTTGAGTTTTTCCTCATGTTTCTAAACTTGTGAATACTTGATAGTATATTGATTTCCACTTTGTGGGATTAAGAATATAATTGGACAAATGACAAGATATGTATATTTAAGAATATTCACACAGTTTTATTTTTAATAATAATGATAGCCAGCATATATTGAACACTTTTTATGTGCCAGGCATATGTTTATGTGCTCTATATTTTTAAACTCAATTGTCACAACTGTTTGAAGTAGATATTATTATATTCCCATTTTATAGATGAGGAAACAGATCCAGCGAGGTTTAAGCAACTTGCCCGTGATTGCATATTTAGTAGGTGGCAAGATTCTGACTCAGGCTGAGAATCCAGAGTGAGTGTGTGGGGTTTTTGTTTTGTTTTGTTTTGTTTAGTTTTTAGTAGGCTCCATGACTAGCATGGAGCCCAATGCAGGGTTTGAACTCACCACCCTGAGATCAAGACCTGAGCTGAGATCAAGAGTCAGAAGCTTAACCGACTGAGTCACCCAGGTGCCCCCAGAATGAGTGTTCTTAACCAATGAGTAATAGCAGTGATATCGTAGAGAAAGATTAGAAATAGTTAGACCTAAATATTAATAGTGTTTATATCTGGGTTGTGTGATTATGAGTACTATTTTTGTGAATTTCCTTTTATTTAAATTTTAAAAATTTGGAATAATGGGTACATATAAATTTTAAAATTGCTATTTTTAAATTGAGATAGAAATCACATACCATAAAATTTACCTATACAAAGTGTCCAATTCAGTGGTTTTTATACGTTCACAAATTGCATGACCTCACTAACTCTAGAACATTTTTGTCACCCAAAAAAGAAATCCGCTAACCATAAAGCAGTCACTCTTCATTCTCTGTTCTCCCCAGCCCCTGCCAACGAGTTGTCTGCTTTCTATCTTTATGGATTTACCTATTATGGTAAATAAATAAATGGAATCATATGATATGTGGCCTTTTGTGTTTGGTCTCTCACTTAACATAATTATGTGCCACCCCAGGCAGCTAAAAAATTAAAAATTTAAAAAATTTAAAAATTGCCTCTGCTTTTTTGGATAAATGCCCATAGGAAAAGGTTGTTAGCCCTGGATGAGCTCTGAGTTAGGTCAAATAGAGTGCGTTCTGAGTGGGGATTTCCAGAGAACCACCAGACAGATTTCTGTGAGTAGGGTTTTGTAGGAGTTCTAACCCCTCTTTTTTTTCAAGTGGCTGCCAGATTGTGGGTCGTTGATTTTCCAGGCTCACTGTGGAGATAGGGAAAGGGGATGGGAACAAGGCAAGTGCAAATGCCACAAAACTTGCTTTTCTTACTGAGAGCAAGCCATGTTTCTGGAATAAACACTCTGAATGGCTGCAAGCATTTGATTGATTTCCAGAGTTATGAAAAGTTGATTCTGATGATTTTTGCTGGAGTTTTCATTGCCTTTGTGGAGGAGAGAATTTTCAAGGTCCTTACTCTGCCATTTTTGTTGACATCACTGATTACAGATATTTCAAAATTTATTCTCTTTGTGCAGTTTTTCTTTAATTTTTCACACTGTTCTTGCATTGAGCAAGACATTATTATAATAATAATGGAACTATTATTATTATTATTTTGGTTTAAAACAATACAAATTTGTTCTCTCACAGTTCTGGAGGCTAGAGGTCTGAAATCAAGGTGTTTGCTGGGCCATGCTTTTTATAAAACCTCCAGGGGAGGATGCTTCCTTGCCTCTTGCCTCTTCTAGCTTCTGGAAGAATCCCAGACATTCCTTGATTTATGGAAACATCACTCCAATCTCTGCCTCCATCTTCACATGATGTTCTCCCTGTGTCTCTTTGAGTGAGACATTTTCACTTAAGAAAAAAAGTACTTACTGAATATATAATTTTCAACTCTAGGTTTTACTTTTGTTATATTTTATTTTGTTTTGATTTTTACTAGAGTTTGTGAAGACAGGAAAAGGAATACTTGGGAAAGAACAAAATGACAGTACTGATTATCAGAATCAGAATCAAAAGAATCACTAAGTTTTAATTTTATGTATTAACAGATTTTTTTTTTTTTTAAGATTTTACCTATTTATTTGACAGAGAGTTAGTGAGAGCAGGAACACAAGCCGGGGGAGTGGGAGGAGAAGCAGGCTTCCCGTGGAGCAGGGAGCCTGATGCAGGCCTCGATCCCAGGACCCTGGGATCATGACCTGAGCTGAAGGCAGACGCCCAACGACTGAGCCACCCAGGCACCCCAGTATTAACAGATTTTAATCATTTTTTTCAAATAGAGAAATTAAGGAGAATCAATTAAAATTGTTACTAAAGGATAAGCATCCTATAAAAAACCTGATTTGTAATAAATGAGGAGTATGTCTCGTGAATTTTATTTGACTAATAATGATAAAACTATAATAAATGTCATTTTGTAAAGTGACTCTGAGTATTTTAGGTGATTTTGTCTATTATGTAATTTAAAATCAGTATGCATCAAATCTCATTCTATGAAGTTCATAATGAATTTTAATCTGTTCTTCGCCAACTCATCTTTTTGGATTATCCATTTTCTCCTTTAATAACTAAATTCTGGGGTGTCTGGATAGCTCAGTCAGTTAAGCATCTGACTCTTGATTTCAGCTCAGGTCTTGATCTCAGGGTTGTGAGTTCAAGCCCATACTAGGAATGGGCCTACTTAAAAAAAAAAAAAAAGTAAAGAAACAAAAACAAAAAGTTTTTTGTAAGTCCATATGGGTTCTGCAGTGGTTTTGAAATTGTTTTCAATGGTGGTTTCTAGCCCTGGCAAGCTAAGATTTAAGAGTTTATGTATAAATATTAACTGTTAAGACAAACAAGGTGCTAACTGAAAAAGATGGCCCAAGTTTCGATCTCAAGAGAAATGAGTGTATGTTAATATGAAGAACTGTAGATAACTGTTCATAACACCTTTATTTGTGATAAGCAGAAACTGGAAACAACCCAAATGATGAAACCTGGTAAAATCATCTATGTATAGGGCTTTTAAAAGTGGTAGCTCTTCAACTACCTATTCAATTTCTCTAAGGTTTTGGTTTATTTACATTTTCAACCTCTTTTTGAATTAATTCTGATCATTTATATTTTCTGAACAGAAAAAGATCTATTTCATCTAGATTTTCAAATTTCTTATTTTAGAATTTTCTCATAATAGTAATAATAACATTAATCCCACTTCTCCCTATGATTTTCTTATGTTTTTGTGTTTTTTCTTTTTCTTAATCAAACCTATTAAATGTCTATTTAATTATTTTTTTTAAAGATGAACTTTTGTTTTTATTTTCTTGATCTGCTCTATTATATATTTTTATTTTCCACTTCTATAAGTTCTACATTTATATTTATTTAGTTCTTTATCTTTTGTATTTTAGATTGTCTTATTATTTGTTTTCTAGCTTTTAAAATTATATGCCAAATTCACTTATTTTTAAGCTTTTTAATTTTCTTATAACTGTACCTTGAGTATTGTTTTGCTGTATTCCATATGAGATGTAGTATTCTATGTTCTGTATAGTTTTTTCATTGTTCATTTCAAAATTATTTCTATTCAAATTCTTCATATTCATGGTTTTTAATTTTAATTTTAAAAAAATTTTAAAAGATTTATTTATTTATTTGACAGAGAGAGAGAGCACAAGCAAGGGGAGCAGCAGAGGGAGAGGGAGAAGCAGATTCTTCCCTGAGCAGGGAGCCTGATGTGGAGCTTGATCCCAGGACCCTGGGATCATGACTTGAGCCGAAGGCAGATCTGAGTGACTGAGTCACCCAGGTGCCCCATATTCATACTTTTTAAAAAAAAGATTTATTTATTTGAGAGAAAGAGAGCTCGAGAGTGAGAGGGGCAGAGGGAGAGGGAGAGAGAATCTTAAGCAGATTCCATGCTGAGTGCAGAGCCCAATATGGGGCTTGATCTCAAGACCCTGAGATCATGACCTGAGCCGAGATCATGACCTGAGCCGAAATCAAGAGTCAGACACTTAACCTACTGAGCCACCCAGGCATCCCATTCATATTCATACCTTTTTTTTTTTTTAAAGATTTTATTTATTTATTTGACAGAGAAAGACACAGCGAGAGAGGGAACACAAACGGGGAGTGGGAGAGGGAGAAGCAGACTCCCTGCCGAGCAGGGAGCCCGATGCGGGACTCGATCCCGGGACTCCAGGATCATGACCTGAGCCGAAGGCAGTCGCTTAACCAACTGAGCCACCCAGGCGC
>NC_138382.1:21191629-21206940 GCF_054177405.1 Leptonychotes weddellii | reverse complement strand
TACCAGACAAATATTTACTATCAGCAAAATAAAAACAAACAAAGCATTTTTGCATCGAAAGCCTGACATTCTGATCCACTGGATTTAGATTTTTTCCTAAGTATAATAATATTAAAAAATCTCTTTGGGTACTCAACATATTAGAAGTACAACTACCTATTTATAATTGCTAACTTCAAACAATATGACTCATCAGTAAACACCAACACAATACTTTAGCAATCATCTTAAGTGGAATGACAAGTGGAAAACAAAACAACAATGGGTCACCAAATTCTTTCATCTGTTACTATAAAAAAAATTTATTTAAAAAACCTAAATACACAAACATGATTAAACATTTAAAAATTAAACTGAAATAAGTTATAAGACTTCCTTTTTCCCTTTTACAAGAAAAAAAAAGTTTCAAACATAAAAGGTCAAATTTAGTTCTAAATATTTTCTTGGGTTTTTTTTTAATTGTTTTCTAATACTATTTTATTAAATTACTTATCCAGTCGCTTCTTCAGGTTCTCCAGGTGTTCCACTTCAACATCTTGTAATGCCAGTACCATTGCTTTAGACAAGGAAGGATTATATGAAATAGTCATTAAACAGCACAAATCTATTAAATCTCTCTGACACTTCTGCAAACCATCCAGGAACTTCTGGTATTGAAGAGGATCTTTTTTTAACTGTTTCATTTCTGGTACTGAAAACCCTATCAAACTAGTAAGTATTTCATCTACAAAGTCTACATCTAGATATGCAGTACCATCGGAAATCTTTGCTGTTATACTCCAAATGCCACCAGAACTTGAAAGATTTCCAGTTAAGGTTACAATAAATGCTTTGACCTTCACTGTTGTAACTTCCTTTGGTTTGCTGGCCATTAGAACAGACAAATAGGTAAAGGGTGGAGAATATAAATCCATGGCAATAGAAAGATTAGCGCTGTTCTCTGATGATCTTAAAGAACAAGTCTGTAAATGGTGGTCATTTTCATTAGAAATGTGTGAACTCCTTTTTGGTACATAATTTACCAGCTCTCCATTTGATATTGATATTTTATTATTTAAGGAATGTCCATCTGCACTACTGAAGGTTTGTTTTATTTTATTATCTGTCTCTGAGTCCTTATCTTTATTTGTAAAATCATGGGGAAGGGGTACATTATGAACTGAAAAAATACTACTGCTTTGCTCTCCAGCAGACGGACAACTAAAAGATTTGCCTTCATTAGTCATTTGTTCAGACACATTTTTTTCATTCCAAATACTGTTTCCATTTTTGCAAATCAAAGAAAAATTATCTGGAGTATTAGGTTTATGTGAAAATCTCTCTATACTTTCATCTGGGGTTCTGTTCAAAGTCAATGGCTGTAATTCTTTAGTCTTCATTTGTTCTTTCTGGACAGTTTCTTCTAAAAGCAAAGCCTCCTCCAGTGAAAAGTCATCTAATTCCCCATCAGTGAAATACATAGATTGATTTGGTGGCTCCTCCTTTGGTTTTGGAGAAATAATATGTCGTGGTTCAAAACTTGACTGCTTTGTGGGAATAGTATTTGAGGAACTACCTGTACTGAAACATCTTCTTTCTAAGGAGGTGTCATTATTTGCTATAAGCTCATCATTTTCATCAAGACTTGCCAAGAGTTCTTCATCAGAAGGTCCTAATGCAGGATCTAGAACATCTGTAATTCCAGGGATGCTTTGGTTAGGATTATTTGGTATGACTGAAACTACAGGATCAGGTTCCCCAATTAATCTTGCAAGTACTTTTTCTTGGGCATATTCCTCTAAAAGAGCATCTACTTCTCCTCCCAACACCTTCACATTTTCTGGTTTCAATAAGAGAACACCAAGACGGAAAGAAATGTTTCCATAAATCAGAATTTTTGTACCTGGCGGAAGATCACTATGAAGAGCTGGAATAGACTGATATTCCATTCCCTGCATTTGTACTATTCCATCAGTTAGCTGTAGCATCAACATTCGTGAAGGCTTTGCTTCCCAAGGTTTTGGGGTTACTTGTGTTTCAGCTGTAATTAGGTCATTCGTTGTATTCTTTCCTCTCAACTTTTGTATCTGGGAATACGCAGGTTGACTGACATCAACCAATGAATTAATCTGCAGAGCGAAAAATCCATTCAGTTCTCCTTTTGGAACTTCTAAAATGCCATCAGGTAAAACAGGATGTTCCAAATCTCTCAGATCAGTAAGAAGCCATTGCTCAAACACTTGTTTATTCATTTGTGCCTGACTCAAATTAACATTATCATTTTCTTCTTGGATCCAGTTAATACAAGCTTCCAGCCACATTAGAGGTACTTTAACATGCCATGTAGCTAAAAGCCAGGTTTCAACTCTTAATGCAATATTAGTTACACTCATTTCTTTTAAAATAAAAGAAATATTATGCATGTATTACCTGAAAACAAAAAAACAAAAAAAATTTATGATAATTCAGTACATTTAAATATAGTTTCTACAATTTTCTACAACCCACAGGTATAACCACACCCATTAGATTTTTCTCTCTTTAGCATCTTAAAATTCTTTGACTTTCCGCATGGCCAAAATTCAAATACCACAAGTCATCAGATGATATAGTGAGAAAAGCAAAAGGTTTGAGACAGATATTTCAGGTTTGAAAGCTAACTGTCAAATTACAAGTTCTGTGACCTAATATAAATCTCTTAACTTCTCTAACCCAGTTTTTTCATCTGTAAAGTGTCAATACAACCAATCTATCGTCAAGGGTTGTTGTGAAGATTATATGATTAACATTTGTAAAGCATAACGTCAAACCTATGAAAGATAGTCTGTAAAACGTAGTTATTATTATATTAATAATCAGATTCTAATCACTTAAAATTTAGTCAAGAAACAATAGTCACTAAGGTTCTCTTCACATCTATAACTCATATTCTATTAAAACTTTTACCATTGTGTTTGCCCATCTAGTACTTAAATATGTGGTCTATGATAAAAATATAACAAATAACAATAGATTCTGAACTGATGTAAAGAATCTTATTTGTTTGGCTAAATAAATCTCAACAGTCCTATACTTCTGATTTTCTCAGTATAAAAGTGGTTTCAAAACACTAAACACTAATTAACCCTGTGTTCATAAAAGTATTTTTTTTCCTCCCACAGATGAAAATATCTAGAGTTAAAATTTATAAAAGTTTTAATATGACCACAAGAAAACTTACCATTTGAACAGGAACATAGGATTTGATGACAGGATTTGGAACTGGTTGTTCAGTGGAGTAACTGTTACCTCTACTGTTCAGAAATGGCCCTGGGACAAGAAGCGGTAAGGGTTAAAAGGCAAAGCTGCAGAAAGAATACTGGTCTATTTGCAGGAGTGTAAGAGTTTGGTGGTATGGTTTTGGGGGTTCCTATTATCAGTCAGGGCAGAGTGGAGGTAAAATAATAAAAACATGAGGTTTGGAGTGAGCTAAACAGAAGCAAGTGACCATGAGAAATTTATATAGTCCAAGTGTGCTTCCTTGTCTATAGGCTTAACCTCAGAGAGTTACTTGTAAAAATTAAAAAAGATAGGAGAGGATGGCCCACAAGGCACTGGCACAGGCACATATCTTGGGCAGCTGGGTCAGGTGACCCAAGGGAGTGATCCAGCTAGCCTCAGCATCCCCACCACCAAGGCCAGTCAGTTACAGGATTTACGGCAGCTTCTACAGGCTGGGAAGTGGGTGCCCAGAAAGTGTCCAAGGTCCACATGCAAAATAAATGGAAGCTGAAGCAGGCCAAGGCAGCTCAAGCTGAAATAGAATAGTACAACCTACAAAGAGAGAAAAGTGTCCAAGGCTGAGGAAATTACAGCTCTGGGATCCCATGGCAGGGGGAGTACTGAAGTGGAGAAGGAGACTCAAGAGATGATGACCATCCTCCAGCCCTAATTCCAGTAAAACAGGGATTAAGTCCTAGATAACCTCTTGGCCTTTGAGACATCAACCAGAAATCCATAAAGACTACCACATAAATGGACAGGGGAAGAAGAAAGAAGTGCCTGTTCCAAGGATTAGAATTTTGGATGCCTTCATAGAATATGAAATTTTAGCAAAGCTTGAATTATATTCTTGTGAAAAGGCAGTAAATTATTTCTGTATATTATATAGGAGGTCCTTTTACTTTTTGGAGAATAAAAAATCTAGCTTCTTTGTATGAACTTAAAGCTTATCCTAATGTAAATGGTAACTATAGTTAATAATACTGTACTTCTTATTTGCAAACTGCTAAAAGAGCAAATCTTAAAAGTTCTCATCACAAGAAAAAAAATTCTGTTAACTATATATGGTGATGAATGTTAACTAGACTTATTGTGGTAATCATTTCACAACGTATACAAATATCAAACCACTATGTTGAACCACTGAAACTAATAGAATGCTGTATATCAATTATACCTCAATTTTTTAAAAACACACACACACCAAAAAAGAGCTTACCTAAAGATTTCATTTTTTTACCTTGTATTTCTTAGAAATTTAATATGCATACATTGTCTGGTTCCCTATGTCTTTTAACTCAAGCAACATATACATCAATAGTGACTTTTTCTTTATTAGATGTAAAATAAATTTTTTGGAAATAAAAAGGGACGGGGAATTACATGGTTTTCCCCCATAAAGTTTTCTTGAGGATCAGCGGCTTTATCTATGAGAAAGTAGTAAATAGTTATTTGTAACCTGTGTTAAGCAGCAGACAGCCTTAAAATAGTCCTTTCTGGCTAAGGGTTAGAACAATAGGGGCACCTGGATGGCTCAGTCAGTCGAGCACCTGATTCTTGATTTTGGCTCGGGTGGTGATCTCGGAGCCCTGATTTGGGCTCCATGTTGAGTGTGGAGCCTCCTTGGGATTCTCTCTCTCCTTCTCCCCTCTGCCTCTTGTACACATGCATGTGCTCTCTCTCTCTCTCTCTCAAATAAATAAGTAAATACATATATACATACATACTAGTATAATTGTTTGGGCTGCTTTTAGTTCCTCTTAATCAAAATTACTATATGACAGAATTCAAGAACTGGTTACATGTTATTACATGTTATTATTGGGTATACTGATAATCATTTAAAAGTAAAGACTATCATGCACAAAAGCAAAATAAAACAAAATAAAATAGATGGGAGAGCCAGTATATAGTCTAGTGATTCAGAGTATAACTGCCAAATTGTCTCACACTTATAAACTTTGTGACCCTAAACAAGTGATCACATTATTAATTTAACAAATGGTTACAATTTAAAGGAGTTATAGTTGTTTTACATGAATAACATTTTAAAGGAAGGGCTAAGAAGGTCATTATAATTTCAGAACTGGTGAATCTTTAGAGTGAAAAAAATTAGAATATATATATTTTTTTTTAATTATATACAAAAAACAATATAAAATTTCAAAGGTAGGAAAGGTCCCTGGCCCATTGTGATGAAAACTGACCATGTAGAGATTGATCAAAAGACTCTTTAAGGCATTTAAGACTATGGCACCCCTATCCCAAGTCAGAGAGACTGCTCCTAGAGAGGGTAAAAAAGATCTCTAGACTAGGGGATGCCAGAGTACAGCTGAAGTGGAAATAACTTACTGAAAATAGGGGGAAGAAATAAATTCCTAATTCCTAAATGCTGAATACATATTACTCTCTTTTCCAGAAATACCACCGACTAGGCCTATACTCTCCTAGAAAGAAGACAAGAAAATCTTTCTCTGAGCAATCTTACTACCTTAACAGAAAAGACCTAAGGATATTAACACAAGAGGTTCTCCAATTAAACAGCCCATTTGAGACTGTATCCAGACTCAGAGTTTCAACCAGCTTTCTAGTTCCCCTCTTAACTATAACAAGATATCTGAGAAAAGCTTTTAACAGTAAGGCACATCAAACAAACAAACAAACAAACAAATGCAATGCATTGACTATGAAGAGAGACAAAAACTTCAAAAAAGCTATCATTAATATCCTAAGAAAGATTATTGTCTGTGTAGTAAGAATAGGATTCTGTAACAAGAAATATTCATAGGATAAAAAACAATTCTTAGAAATTTAAAATATGATAGTGGAAATGAAAAACAGTAGAACAAATGGAAGATAAAGTTAAGAAAATCTCTTCCAAAAATAAAACATCAGTACAAAGAAATCAATGAAACACACGGGGGAAAAAAAGAATAGCCCAATTAGTCTAACAGACTAGGAGTTCCAGAAGGAGAAAAGAGAGAAAACAAAGGAGGGAGGGGGAAGGGATAATCAAAGAAATAAATTAAGAAAAATGTCCAGGGATGCCTGGGTGGCTCAGTCGGTTAAAGCCTCTGCCTTCGGCTCATATTATGATCCCAGGGTCCTGGGATCAAGTCCCGCATCGGGCTCCTTGTTCAGTGGGGAGCCTGCTTCTCCTTCTGCCTGCCGCTCCCCCTGCTTGTGCTCTCTCTGATAAATAAAGAAAATCTTAAAAAAAAGAAAAATTTCCAGAACTTAAAGATAAGAGCCTCTGGATGGAAAGAACCCAATACAATGAATAAAACAGACATACAACAAGGCATTATCTTTATGAAATTTAGAATGCAGGGATAAAGATGCTGCAAGCTTCCAGAGAAGGATGATAAACAATGAATGAAAATGGTTTTACATGAGAGACGATGGACTCTGAAAAACAAACTGAGGGTTCTAGAGGGGTGGGGGTGGGAGGATGGGTTAGCCTGGTGATGGGTATTAAAGAGGGCACGTTCTGCATGGAGCACTGGGTGTTATGCACAAACAATGAATCATGGAACACTACATCAAAAACTAATGATGTAATGTATGGTGATTAAAATAACAATAAAAAATTTTAAAAATGGTTTTAGATTTCTCAATAGAAGCTGGAAGGTAAATGAGCAATTCCTTCAAATTTCCAATGAAAATTATTTCCAACCTATAAACCTCTACCCAGGCAAAGCATCAATCAAGTATGACAGTGAAATAAAAACATTTTCAGATCAGCATTGTCTAAAACAATTTTTGTAATAGAGGATGTGCTCTAACATAATAGAGAAACCAGGAAAGAGGAAGAAGTGAGGGAAAAAGCATTATAGTGAGAAGTATTTGCAGGATGTAAAGGCAAACAGCTCAGAAGGCCTGAGGAGAAATTATTTTTCAAAGAAGATAAAATCATGTGAGACCACTATTTCTAGGATCTCATGTCTTTCTCTTTCTTGGTTTACACCTCTGTTAGTTAGAACATTAACGTATCCCAATGTAGAGGAGAAATTTAAGTAACCACAAGAGTTAGGGGTTGATCTGATGAAAAATGGTAGAGAAAACAAAAAACGGCCACAAGAGAAAAGAAAATGTTGTACAGGAAAGATAAAGCAATATTTGTATACTACGTGGCTTAGTTCTAAATAACATGTGTGTTGGGCGCCTGGGTGGCTCAGACGGTTAAGCGTCTGCCTTCGGCTCAGGTCATGAGGTTCCGCATTGGGCTCCCTGCTCCTTGGGAGACTGCTTCTCCCTCTGCTTCTCTCTCTCTCTCTCTCTCTCTCTCATGAATAAATAAATAAAATCTTTAGAAATAAATAAATAAATAAATAACGTGTGTAGTAATAACAGACACTCTAAATTATCTGACAGAAATTTTAATATAGTTATACAGATTTAATAGCAAAATGGAAAAAGATGTGTGTGAGAGTAGGGGTGGGTGAGAAAGGTAGGTGGAGAGAGCTAAATTCTCATCTCTATAGTAAAAGTCAACAGATAATGCCTAAAACTGAAAAATCAAGATGTAGCAATATCTGTACGGTTTCCAGAGTTACAGAAGTAAATACAAAAATCAATCTGCTAGAGAAGTTGAAAGTGGTTGCTTTTAGGGAAAGGGAACAAAGGAACAAACAAATCTGCTATTTTTCAAAATAATTCTTTAAAGTTTGATTTTTAAATATATATAAAACTTTTTATTTTAATCTTCTTCCATTGATTTCTTTGTACTGATGTTTAACTTGGGGGGGAAGATATTAACTTTACCTTTCATGTGCTCTACTGAGTTTTTCATTTCATTAGAAATAAACAAAATAGTACAAAAGTATGTATGTTTTAAAATTAAAGGTATGAATTATAATAGCGATATATTGGGAGAGATGGTAGCTACACCTGTGGTGAACGTAGCATAATACATAAACTTGCTGAATCACTGTTGCACACCTGAAACTAATATAATATTGTATCAACTATACTAAAAAAAAAATTAAAGGTATGAAAGACAAAATGCTTTCCCCCTGAGATCAAGAATAAAACAGATGTTGGGGTGCCTGAGTGACTCAGTCAGTTAAGTGTCCGACTCTTGATTTCAGCTCAGGTTATGATCTCAGGGTCATGGGATCTAGCCCCACATTGGGCTCTGTGCTCAGCGCAGAGTCTGCTTGAGATTCTCTCTCCTTCTCCCTCTGTCCCTTCCCCTGCTCGCACGCTATCTAAATAAATAAAATCTTTTAAAAAAAGAATAAAACAGATGTCCTACTCACTTTTGCAGCACATATACTAAAATTGGAAGGATACAGAGAAGATTAGCATGGCTCCTGTACAAGGATGACATGCAAATTCACCAAGTGTTCCAAATTTTTATGAAATAAAAACTAAAAAACAACAACAACACACACACACACAAAAGAATAAAGCAGGGACGTCTGGGTGGCTCAGTCAGTTAAGCGGCTCCCTTCAGCTCATGATCCTGGGGGTCCTGGGATCAAGTCCTGCATCAGGCTCCTTGCTCAGCGGGAGGCCTGCTTCTCCCTCTGCCTCCCATTCCCCCCTGGGTTGTGCTTTCTCTCTCTCTCTCTCACAAATAAATAAATAAAATCTTCATAAATAAATAAATAAATAAAGCAGAGGTCTACTCTCAACATTTTAACATTTACCGGAGGCCTCTGTGAGTACAATAAGGCAAGAAAAAGAAATAAAAGGTATATAGATTAAAACAGAAAAAAATAGCACGCATAAAGATATATAGACCAATAGAACAGCATGAAGAGCCCAGAAACAAGCCCTCATATATATATATACATATATATATATATATACTCCAGTGATCTTTGACAAGGGTGCCAACATAACACAAAAGAGAAAGAATAGCCTCTTCAATAAATGGTGCTGGGAAAACTGGATATCCACAGCAAAAGAATGAAAATGTACCCTTGTCTTATACCATATTCAAAAATTAACTCAAAATGGAGATCTAAATGTAAGACCTGCAACTATAAAACTACCAGAAGAAAATATAGGAGGAAAAGCTTCATAACACTAGAATAGGCAATGATATCTTGGATGTGATACCAAAATAATAAGTAACAAAAGCAAAAACAGACAAATAGAACTACATCAAACTTAAAACTTCTGTTCAGGGCTGCCTGGGGGGCTCAGTCAGTTAAATATCTGCCTTTGGCTCAGGTCATGATCCCAGGGTCCTGGGATCGAGTCCCACATCTGGCTCCCTGCTCTGTGGGGAGCCTGGTTCTTCCTCTTCTCCCTGCCAGTGTTTTCTCTTGCTATCTCTGCCTCTCTCTCTCAAATAAATAAATAAAATCTTAAAAAAAAATTTTTTTTAATAAATAAAACTTCTGTTCAGCAAAGGAAACAAAAGAGTGAAAAAGCAACCCAGGAAATGGGAGAAACATTTGCAAACCATAATCTGATAAGGGATTAATATTCAGAATATATAAAGAACTCCTCAACTCAATAATTAAAAAAAAAAAATTTAATGGGCAAAAAACATACAGACATTTTCCCAAAGATATACCAATGGCAAACAAACATATGAAAAGATGCCCACCATCATCATCATCATGAGAAATGCAAATCAAAACTGCAATGAGATATCACTTCAGACCCCTTACAATGGCAACTAGCCAAAACCAAAACCAAAACCAAAGAAAATAACAAGTGTTGGTGAAGATGAGGAGAAATTGGAACCCTTACCCACTGTTGGTGGGATTGTAAAATGGTGCAGCAGCTATGGAAAACAGTATGGAGGTACCTCAAAAATGAAAAATAGAACTGCCATATGATCCGGCAATCCCAGTTCTAGGTATATATCCAAAAGAATTGAAAACAGAATCTCCAAGAGGTATTTACAAGCCAATATTTATTATGGCATTATTCACAATTGACAAGATGTAGAAGCAACCTAGTTGTTCAACAACAGATAAATGGATAAAGAAAATGTGGTACATAGATAAGAAGGAATATTAATTGGCCTAAAAAAGGGGGGGAGGGAAGAAATCACATCATAGGCTATAACAAACATGAACCTTAAGGACATTATGCTCAGTGAAATAAGCTAATCACAAAAGAAAAAACTGCATGATTTTACTTACATGGAGTATGTAATCAAACTCATAAAAACAGAAGTAGATGTGGCTGCCAGATACGAGGGGAGGAAAAAATGGGGAGTTGTTGTTCAATGTATATAGAATCTCATTCATGCAGGATGAAAAAGTTCCAGAGATCTATTGTACAACAACATGTATATAGTTAACAATATCATAATGTACACTTAAAGTTGTTTAGAGGTTAAATTTATGTGTTTTCTACAATAAGAAAGAGAGAACAGTGGAGAAAAAAACAAAAAAAGAAATTACTTCTAAAATAAAGATAACATAAATGTTTATGAAGAAAGCACTGAAGAATCTACAAAATAGCTACATGGCCTAATAAATGAGTTAGCAAGATGCATCTTTTCCATGCTATTTAGTGCTATATTTTTCACACTTTTGTGCTTTTTGTTGCCGATTTCACTGTTTCAAATGGCCCCCAGCATAGTGCTGAAGTGCTGTCTTGTGTTCCCAGGGCAAGAAAACTGCAATATGTCAAATGGAAAAAAATGAATCTAACAAAATACATACAGGATATTTATCCTGAAAACTACAAATTACTGATGAAAGAAATCAAAGATGATGAAAACAAATGAAGAGAAGAAAAAAAAATGAAGAGACCCGCTGTGTTGAAGACTCTTTCTTAAGGTTTCAGTTCTCCCCAGCTGATCTAAAGATTTAATGCAATTCTATCCAAAATCCCAGCAATCGGTTTTTTTTGTAAAAAAAAATGACAAGATGATTCAAAAAATTTGTAAGGAAAAAAATAATAAAGTAACAATAAATTTTATAAGGAAAGGCAAAGGAACTGCAATAGTCAAGATAATTTTGAAAACAAAATACAAAGTTAAAGGATTGACACTATCTGACTTCAAGACAGTATAAAATTTCATAATCAAGAGAGTGAGGTATTGGCAAAAGGATTAACATATAAACCCATGGAAAGAGAACACAGTGTAGAAATAGACCCAAGCATAATATAGCCAACTAATTTTCTACAAAGTCGCAGATTCAATGCAACTTCTACAAAGTTGCAAGTCAATGGAAACAGGATAGTCTTTTGAACAACTGGTGCTGAAACAACTGGACATTCATATGAAAAAATAAGAACCTCAACCAATACCCCACATCTTATATAAAAAAACTAAATGAATCACAGACCTAAATGTGAAAACTGAAACTACAGAAAAGCTATAAGAAAAGTTAAGAGAAAAATCTTTGTGACCTTGGTTTCTTAAAAGTTTTCCTAGGGACAACATCAAAAGTATAATCTAAAAAACTATAAAAAAGAAAGAAAATAAATTGGCCTTTAACAAAATTTTTAAATTTTGCTCTGTGAAAGACACTGTAAAGAATATAAATTTTGGGAGCTTGGGTGGCTCAGTCGTTAAGCGTCTGCCTTTGGCTCAGGTCATGGTCCCAGGGTCCTGGGATCGAGCCCCGCATCGGGCTCCCTGCTCTGCGGGAAGCCTGCTTCTTCCTCTCCCACTCCCCCTGCTTGTGTTCCCTCTCTCGCTGTGTCTCTCTCTGTCAAATAAATAAATAAAATCTTTAAAAAAAAAAATTTTTTTTAAGAATATATTTTTTTAAGATTTTATTTATTTGAGAGAAAATGAGAGAGCACAAGAGAAGGGAGGGTCAGAGGGAGAAGCAGACTCCCTGCTGAGCAGGGAGCCCGATGTGGGACTCGATCCTGGGACTCCAGGATCATGACCTGAGCCGAAGGCAGTCGTTTAACCGACTGAGCCACCCAGGTGCCCTGACACTGTAAAGAATATAAAGCCACACACACACACACACAAACACACACGACAAACGACAGACTGAGAGAAATAATTGACAAGACTTATATCCAAAATATATAAAGAATCTATACTTAAAATTCAATAAGAAAACTAACTTATTTTAACATGAATAAAACATCGAATAGGCACTTCACTGAAGAAGATATGCAGATGGCAAATAAACACATTAAAAGATGCTCAATATTATTAGACCTTAAGGAAATGCAAAATTAAAATCACAGTGTGGTACTACACATCTATTAGCATAGCTAAAATAAAAAATAACTGAGAATACCAAATATCAGAATTTTCATACATTGCTGGTGGGAATACAAAATGGCACAGCCACTTCGGAAAACAGATATGCAGTTTCTTAGAAAAACATACGCTTAACATAACAACCCAACAATCGCATTACCAGGTAATTACTCAAGAGAAATGAAAACTTACACTACTTAAAAAACTTTTTTGTGAATGTTTATAGTAGCTTTATTCATAATCACCGAAAACAACCCACATGTCCTTCAACTGGTGAATGGATAAATAAATTATGGTACTTCATCACAATGGAATACTATTCAGTAATAAAAAGGAATGAACGACTATTAGATTCAAAAACATGGACGAATGTTGCTACAGACTGTATCCCCCCCAAAATTCATATGTTGAAATCCTAATGCCCAATGTGATGGTATTAGGAGTAGGGCTTTAGGTCATGAGGATGGAGCTCTCATGAAAGAGATTATGGCTTTTATAAGAGACCCCCACCACCACCACCACCACCTAGCTACCTTGCCCCTTTCACCGAGGGAGGTTACAGTGAAAGATGGCCATCCACGAACACAGAAGTGGGTCCTCTTCACCAAACACTGAAACTGCTGACATCTTGATCTTGGACTTCCCAGTCTCCACGAAGTAAATTTCTATTGTTTCTAAGCCACCCAGTTTATGGTATTCTGTTAGAGCAGCCTGAACTATACTAAGACAAATGTCAAATGCAGTATGTGAAGTGAAAGAAGCCAAAGACCACACAATTCCATTTACATGACATTCTAGAAAAAGCAACATTAGCAACGAAAAACAGTTCAATGGTTGCCCAAGACTGAAGGTATAAGAGGGACTGACCACAGGGGCATAAGGAAATTGGGGGCGAGGGGGTGATAAAACTGTTCCAAATCATGATGGTGGTGGTGATAGTGATTTGGCTATGTTTGTTAAAACACACAAAGCTATACACCAAGAAAAACATAAATGTTACTGTATATAAATTATATCTCAATTAAAAAACTGAAGGTAAACATCAAAAGAATAGAAATATAATCATTTCCAAACTAGCCAAGGAAAACAAATAAAGAAAACAATCCAACAGAAGACACAAAGGAACAGCCCACTACTATAAATAGAAACAATAAAATGGCAGAAACATATCTAAATAGATCAGCAATCATAATGAATATAGATTAACTCACCTGTTGAGAGATTCTCAAAATGAATAAACCAAATCCAGTTGTATGCTTAAAAGATAGACCTAAAACAAAATAACATCAAATATGAAATTAATTAAAAGCATGTTAAAACCTCCAAGCATGATTCCATGAAGCCATAGCTTAGTGACATCTTACCCTCAAGACTAAAAGATCTGTACAGTTGACTCTTGAACACAGGTTTGAACTGCACAGACCCACTTTTATGCGGATTTTTTTCAATAATTATAGTACTGTAAATGTATTTTCTCATGGTTTTCTTAATATTACCATTTTCCTTTACTGTAAGAATACAGGAGTATACAGGGATGCCTGGGTGGCTCTGTCAGTTAAGTGTCTGCCTTCACTAAGGTCATGACCTCAGGGTCCTGGGATCCAGCCCCATGACGGGCTCCGTGCTCAGCGAGGAGCCTGCTTCTCCCTCTCCCTCTGCTCTACCCCATCTACCCCCTTCCTCATGCTCTCTCTCTCCATCTCAGATAAATAAAATCTTTAAAAAAAAAAAAAATATATAGTATATAGTACCTGTAACATAAAATATGTGCTAACTGACTACTCATGTTATTGGCAAAGCTTCTGGTCAATAGTAAGCTATTAGTAGTTATAGAGTAGTCGAAAGTTAAGGGGATTTTCGACAGTGTGGGGGTCAGCATCCCTAACCCCAGCTCTGTTCAAGGGTCAATTGTACTTACATAACCTAAGATTCCAAAGTGCTATTTTATTGCATCTGTTGTCATTTTTTTAACCTCAAAAATTAAGCCAGATTCATGGCTCTTAGGTGTGTTCATTCAGTAAGTTACCTATATCCTCCACAAAATTTAAACACATTGGCAGATGGACCTAGTATAATTTGCAAAGGTGTTATAGTAATGTAATGACAGTCATTAAGTAAACTGAAATTCGGACAAAGCATACTTTCAGTTGAGTTATAAACTGTTTAAGTAAATTATCAAGCATAAATGTCACAATTACAATTAAGTTGTTTGCAGAATGTTTTGTACTATAAATCACTCTGGGTACAGTATATACCCCTAAAATTATGACATGCAGCCACATAAATACAAATGCTACTTTCTAGCTGACCCTGTTATATACTAGGAGATAATACTATGGATACTTCTAGGAGGAAGGAACAAATGAGAAAGGAAGAAAGACTGACTGGCTGTGAATTGAAAAGGTCAAGGCTGGACAGAAAATGAAATGAACAAGGATGAATTTCAGAGATACCCATCCTATATCCCAGCAGGTACAGCTGTATAAATAGAGATAAAGATAAGGGTTTGCTGAAAATAAAAATTAAAACTTTTTATTTGTAAGATTTTTAGCTTTTTTCAAAATACTTTTACATCTGTAATATTACGCCTAAACCTCAAAATAATAACATGAAAAAGTACTGTCATCTTTTTAAGATGAATAAAACTGAGGCATGAAGATTAAGACATAAAGATCTTATATAGAAACAGACCCAGAACTAGAATGTAAGTTCTTCTAATATCCATTCCTAGGCCTTTTGCTAGACCCTGTTGACTTCTGTGAAAAGAGGAAGTATAGCCAGTCCCTCATTTACATATAAAACCCACTTACATACAAAACACAATCATAAAAAGTGATTCTATAAGAGCACTACACTGCTATTATAATGAACAGACTTTTCTCAGATCTCATTTAAATAATAAGCTCATCTAGTGCATTCTAAA
>NC_138382.1:21170085-21191529 GCF_054177405.1 Leptonychotes weddellii | reverse complement strand
TGGATGTAGTCCCCCCCCCCCCCCCACCGACCAACTGCATGTTATAACAAATGCAATAAAAAGAGGATTCCATACATAATAGGATTTTTTCCTACAGGTTAGAAAGAAAATTTTATTTAAAATTTTAATTAAATGGAGGGACACCTGGGTGGCTCAGTCGGTTAAGTGTCTGCCTTCAGCTGAGGTCATAATCCCAGGGTCCTGAGATCTAGTCCCCACGTGGGGCTCCTTGCTCAGTGGGGAACCTGCTTCTCCCTCTGCCTGACACTCCCTGCTTGTGCACCCTCTCTCTCTCTCGCTCTCTCTCTGATAAATAAATAAATAAAATCTTTAAAAAAAAATAAACATTTAATTAAGTGGAAAAGTATTATCACGTGGGATCTATATTTATTATGAAGTTTAGACTGGGTTTCAATAACCAAACCTGTTAATAATTTAATAAATTGTATTCTTGCATCTACTCCTGAGAATTCTTAAGGTTTTCCTTCCTCTCTTTCTGGAGAAATTGAGCAATCACAGTCACAGCAGGTAGAAACAACTGAAGAGGGGAGGTGTGAGCTGGAGAGCACCATTTCCCAACTGCTCATACACAATGAACAGCCCCTGATCCTCAAGAACATCATTGCGCAAGAAAAGAAAAAAAAATAGGGAAAGGTATGTTTTTTAAATTGTACATTAAGAAATGTTCATACCATCACTTCTTTGACTCTCCAAAACGAATCTTAAGAAAACAATCAGAAAGGAGGACAAAGATTTATGTGCCAGAATGTTTATCACTGTTGATATAGTATGGAAAAAAAGAGAAACAATCTAAATGTTCAACAACAGGGGGGGGAAATTACACTAAATTGGATCCATGAAATGGAAGGTTATAGTCTTTAAAAAAAATTCCTAAAACCCTTTTTAATAATATGAAAATATGTTCATATTTTATTTTGTTAGGAAAAAGGCCAGATACAAAATTACATACATCTTAATCCCCATTAATTTCATAATCATGAAAAAATGCTTTCTAAAAAACTGATTTTATACACACTAAACTTAACACAATAATCTACATTTAAGTTCTTGACTGCAGGAACTGAGCAGGAAATTATAATAAAGTAGGAAAATCCTACCATTCACCACAAAGACTTAGACATATTGGATTTATAAGTTAATTTTCAGTCAGCCTCACCTATTCCATTTTTTAAAAACTGAACAAATGGCAGAAGTACCATCCTTTTGGACATTGTATGTGGCATTCACAAATAGCTGAGACTTAAAAGCACTAACAAATATTGAAATCATAATCATTCCATGTTTACGTTAGCTTCATCTAAAAAGTATGTCTTAACTCACTGGGGATAACTTCAAAATTTTGAGAAGGTATTCTCTGAAAGTTAGGGGGAAAAGTTATATTTAATGACTGAAATTAGAAGGAAGTTATCAGTGGGGCTGTTTGTGGATCCTCCATAACCTACTGTAAGGAAAAGACAGAAAGAGAATAGGTTTAGGAGCTTGAATCCCACCTCTGCTATGTGACTTAGGACACGTTCTTTAACTTCTCAGTCTTAATTTTTTTTTTTTTAAGATTTTATTTATTTATTTTTTTGAGTAAGAAAGCACAAGCAGGGGGAGCAGCAGAGGGAGAGGGAGAAGCAGGCTACTGGCTGAGCAGGGAGCCCCACCCAGGGCTGGATCCCAGGACCCCGAGATCATGACAGGAGCGGAAGGCAGACGCTTAACCGACTGAGCCACCCAGGCGCCCGGTGTCTTAATTTTCTTATCCGTAAAACAAAGATAACAACTTATTCGTAGAACTGTAGTAAGCTTTAAAACTGCCAGCACAAGGTAGGGCACATAGTGAGGAACTCAGGAAATGGTAGTTATAAATACAATCATCCAGCTGGCTAGCATACAATCTCAATTATGTTAGCTTATCTAAAGTAAAGTAAATACTAGCTCTAAATTCACTGAGAGTTCAAAATGACCATAAAATTAATTATACAAGACAGGAGCCACTGAATGTATCCATCAAGTTGGCAAGTCCTTGAATAAGCAAAAGTACAATACAGTAGTTTAGTTGAAAACAATAGATGAAAAAACGGTGAAAAGACAGACTTTCCTGTTATTTAAAGAGTAACCCTAAAAAGTAAATTAAAACAGGTTAAGGAGGAAACACGTGGAAAAAGAAGAAAGAAGAAAAACCCTATCAGGTACTGGCATCTAAAAAAGGTCAGTAACAGCTTTCACCAGTTGGGGTCCTGTCAGAAGACTGCGAAACTGGGAGGAGGAAGTTCTTAGATAGAGCTGTTTACTTTGTTTTCCTTCTGTTCCCTTTATCAAGGTAGAAAATGATGGCTACACCAGAAATACTAGCTTGAAAGAAAGCAGCAGTAGTACAGTACCCCTATATGTGCCTCTTAGAGTTAGTAAAATGTCCCAGGTTTTAAACAGCAATTAAATGTTGCAAATCCTGACTAGCAGATTAAATCTCTATAATCCAAGTATTCCCAACCCCTACATACATGCATCAATTCTTGGTTGAATATTTAATAAAGACCTGAACCATGTAACATAGAATCAAAACGTGAACTAAGTTTTACCTCTTAACAAGACTCTTCGTGAAGATACACTCTTCATGGAGGGGGACATTCACAAAAAATTACATTACCATTTAAAGGGACCTACAAACTCCACAATCCCAGGCACTATGCTCTAACAGTATTTAACTATCCTCCTAGCCAGTAAATGTTCATGCTTCATGAAGTCCTCAGTTCCCCCAAACAAGAGTTTCTTCCTAATCAGGCAAGTAGAAGATAATGGATGAACGCAATCATACAATAAACGACGCTGGTTACATCCATTTTGCGAATTATTCAAGAGGGAAATCAAGTTACAATAGGATGAATCAGCACAAATTCATCATTACAAAATATATATGTGTATTCCGCTAATGGTGGACTTGGCTTTATATGTAAATTATAACATCTTTATGCTTCAACACATATTTGGGGGTGTGAGTGAAGGCTAGATGGTCGAAGAGTAAGGATATGGATACTGGCTACTACCAGGCCAGGCGATTTCCCCGGGTCGTCACCGATTCGAAGTGACCTTAAGGGCCTTAACAAAAGAAATCATCAAAGCTTGGCACAGGGCCTTAGAAGTAACCGAACACAAAGCAAGTACAAACTTGAACACGCTACAACAGTAACAAAATATTTGAGGACCAGGTTGTGGGTCTGTTTTCACCACTGCTGAATACCGACCCACGCGGTCGGAGCTTCAAACAGCTGAATGAACAGAACGCGGACGTCTACAACTTATTGTGCGATTTGCATTCATTTGGGGAGATAGAATGCAATACTTCCAGAAAATTTTTCACAGATAAACTGCAGCGACAATACTACAAGATACTCTTCTCCTAGGCTCCATTAACAAAAATGGGGGCGGGGTGGGGGAGAAGAAGAAAAAGAGAAAAAAAAGAATAATCTCCTCAGAACGCCCGTGAAGACACTTGGGATCTTCAGGGAGCGCTGGCTGAGGGTCGGAAGCAAGGGGGACCGTTCTCTGGGACTCCGAGGCTGGCCCGCCACAAGCCAGCCGACCCGCCCGCGTTTCCCGGGATCCCGCCGGAGCCAACGGAGGATGGCGGGCCGCAAACCGCCAGCTGTGCCCCGGACTCGGGGCGACCCGTTACAAACAGCGCGTTTCCCCGGCGGGCTGCACTCACCGCCGCGCAGCTCGCCCCGCAGGCCTGGCGGGAAGCGGGGTGAGGGGTGGGAGGGAGACGCGATTGTGGACTGTGGAAACGGGGGCATTTCTCTGGGCCTAGCACCGACCTGGGCGTCCCGCCTTCCTCTCGCGCAACAGCGGTCCCTGGGCCGCGCGACTGTAAGAACAGGAACCGCCACGGTGCGCGCCCTAATCCTTTTTTGCCTCTTCCCGCCCGATTTCCCGCGCGCTGACGCCCCTCCTCCAAACCTAAAAGACTTTTTCAGCCCTGAGAACGCCCCTTCCTCGCCCCCTCCCAGTGCGCGTGAACGGGGTAGCCTTCAGTTCTCGCGAGAGGTTTTTCCCCCCTCCCTCCCCTCTGCCGCTAGTGAGTGCGCGAACGAGAAAGGAGGAGGGCGCTCCAGGCGAAAGCACTGCAGACGCCATTATCCTCTGTTTCTCTGCTGCAGCAACATCGACGTCTTGCCTACGTCCCTCTTTCTTGCGGCCTATAGGTAATTGGGGTTTTTGGCGCTAGGGTATTATAGATTCAGGCATGGGTTTGGCCTCCCTAAAGGCTGCGTTGACTTTTTTCAAGCCCGGCTTTTCTCGGGCCCTTAGCGGCCTCACAATCTGAAGGGAGGCGCCGGCGCGAGGCGTGGCGTCGCCGCCTTCGGCGCTTTGATTGACGCGGCCTTGGGCCAATCGCTTTGCCCTCGCGCCACCGCTAGACCCCGGGCAACCAATTGGGCTCGGCGGCGGGGTAGACCGCGGGGAGGCGGGGGAAGGCGGCGGGGGCCTGCACTCGTTCTCTGTCTGGCTGTGACCGGCTGAGGCGGCGCGGCGGCACAGGGACGGCGGCCTCGCGCGGTGAGGAGCGGGGCTGGACGAACGGCGCGTGAGGGCGAGGGTCAGAGATCAAGTTTGCCGCTTGAGGGAGGCGTTTGGGGGCTGCTTGGTGGTTGGCCGATTCTCGGAGAGGGAACGTTGCCCGGTTTCCCCTCCCCCCACCTCCGCCATTTCCCTGAGCGTATATCCGCAGTCCGCGTTGTGGTGCTAGAGGCTTCGGGTAATTGCGAGGCGTGTGTCTGTAGGATGAGCTGTAGTTTCGTAGTCTTCATAGTCTTCAGAACTAGGCACCTTGTGTAGGAAGCAGAAGCGGCCGGCGGGCGGGACCCAAGGGCAGTGGAGAACGCCGCCGCTGTCTTTGTGTGAGTCCCGCCGCACTTGGGCCCTCCCGGCCCGAGCTGGGAGCTTGAGCGGGGGAGATGGAATAGTCGAGGCTGCCTCCGTTGCTTTGTCTCTCCCGCGGTGGGGGGAGGGTGCGGGGGATGAGATCTCGGGACCGCGTGGTGGGTGGGGGAGGGGGGTCCGCGCTCGGCTCCGCCTAGTAGCACGTAGTCGCCATTACGCGGGCCGCCATTTCCTGTCGGGTCTGGGTGAGGAGCGGCGCGGCGCTTCTGCTCTCTCCTTCAGCTTTTTCAACTCCTGTTATTCGGCTGTTGCTGATCCCCGGTACCGTGCGGGGCCTGGCGGGGGGGGCATGTTTGCGTTCGGCTGGTCGCTCCCATATTTAGCGATTTGAGGAATGGTGACTGAAGGACCTGAATGGTGAACCGTGGCAACGCTTTCCTTACAAGTAGAGCCCGCCGTCTTTAAGTTCCTTTATCTAAATCTATCATGCCTCAACATTTAGCTGAGTGATGGGCGGTGAGGGTAGCGTTTCAGTTAGTCGGTTATCGACAAACATTACGGAAGAACGGGAGCCATGAATGTAGTTCTGGGCTGTCTAGGTATCCGTCTTTTACCTACCAGAGGCTACTGTCGCCTCTTTCTGCTAGTCCTGTGAGCGCTGGTGAAAGGCTGTTTGCAGTCCCATCACTCCGGCGTTAAAGGTGTAATTGTTAGGTTATAGACTTTTAAAACCTAACTTAAAATATTCTTGTAGTGGCAGTATTAGCGTTCTAGGGCTTCATTTGCCCTGTTTGAATAATCGGGTATTATTGGTAGTTGGGGTCTGCTCCTGTATGAGGTTTTAAGATTTAATCTTTTCTTCAGTACATTGACCGGATTGTTGGATATAGCTTGAATTTGCCTTCATATTTGTAAACTTTAGAGATTGCAGAGAATGGCATTTCAAGTCACCAAAGGGAAGAAACCCACACGCAATTTAAAAATCCAATATAACTAATTTTATACATCTGTAAATGTGTACCTTTAGGGACAAAATTGAAGGTTCTTGGGCTTATGTATAGGTCTTACAGACCTTTGGTCTTTTCTGTATTGTATAAAACAATTAGTTACGGTGGTGGGACTCCCGTCCAGTGGCTAAAAATTGCGTGGTTTTCTTTTTGCAAAAAATCAGATAGGGTCCTTCGGTTTTTGGTTTTTCCTAAGGTGATCCATTTGAGAGTGTAAGACCCAGTTTTAGAAAGTTGTTGAGTTTGTATTCAAATCACTGTTCATTAGTATTCAGTAATCAACCAAAAAGCAAAACTGATTTATGTTGGTTTTTATAGGCTACTGCAGCACTAGGGTGTCAGTTGGTCCCGCCCAGAACACTTCAGTTCTGCTCTGCAAGGATATATTATACCTGGTACGTTCTAGAAGCAGAGTCATTTCTTTGCCTTTTTTTTATTATTTAGCGAGACACAATGCTTACTTTTCCAGTAAACCAAATGTACCAGTCTCTCTATCTTTCAACAGATTGGTGTATCCATTTAATACAAGAAAATGGAAACTGAACAGCCAGAGGAAACCTTCCCCAACACCGAAACCAATGGTGAATTTGGTGAGAAGACATTTTAATTTACAATTTTTGGGTTTTCCATTTTGTTAATTTCGTTTGGAACTGTTCAGTCTGACATCCCTGTCAGATTTCTCTTCACTTTTATTTATGAACTACATGTAATTGTTATTTGTATTGGTGATTTTAAAGATAGAAACAGTGAAAATACCTTTTCTTTGCATTTTATAATTCCAATCCTTTGAAGCATTTTGTCACATTGTTTTGTGTTTAGAAAGTATTATTGGAAGGGAACGGGCTTTGACTGAGTTAGCAACAAATCTCCACAAACAGAATGGAGCTGCTTTCTCTGACCTACGGGTTGAAATTAAAATGTAATTGAATTAAAGGTACTTTTTCTTGCTGATAACTGGTGCTTTCTTTGAAATCTGAACTGTTAATTTCTAGGTAAACGCCCTGCAGAAGATATGGAAGAGGAACAAGCTTTTAAAAGATCTAGAAATACTGATGAGATGGTTGAATTACGCATTTTGCTTCAGAGCAAGGTATACATTTTATTCTTGGAAATTTAAAAGTGGTTCTTCACTAAAGTAGAAATTAAAATAAGTTCTGGTTTGGCCCTCTGGGAAGCATTCTAAGCCTTACAGATTGAAGAAAGATTTGTGTGGCTCTTTCTAAACATCTATAGGCCATGTTATTTTGATAAAACGAAAGCACTTAATATAAAACGAGTCCTTGCAGGTCAAAGTAGCAGAAAGGGTGTAGGTGATGCTTAAAGCATTGGTGGATTAAAGATTATACCTTGATTACATTGTGGGGAAAACACCCTAGTTGGTGGCTTACTTGATTGATAATACCACATGTCACAATGTGAAGGTACCTGATAATGTTTAAATTGTTTCTGAGAAGAAAACTGTAATTAATCAGTGCTTAACTTCCATGTTCCGTGTACTTTTTGGCATGCTGAATATTCCAAAGCTGTCTTGATGTTTAGTCCCTAAAGCCACAGACTTCATTTTTCTTTTTTTAACGTGATGATTTGAGTTTGTTGTCTCTGATAGATTTTCAGCTCTCTGACCAGAAAAAGGAGAGATTAGGTTTTACGGTTTGGGTTTTTTTTTTTTTGCTACAGTTTAAGAGCATAGGAAGGCATTAACATAGGAAAAGGAAAAGTAAGCTTCTTGTTTTTTTCTCTCCTCCAGAATGCTGGGGCAGTGATTGGAAAAGGAGGCAAGAATATTAAGGCCCTCCGTACAGACGTAAGTATTAAAGAGTTTAAATACTAAACGAGCTGCTTCAGTTTGTGTGTAGAAATTTAAAGATTTTGCATCATAGAAATCATTTAATAGCCTAGATACAAGCCATTTGTAATAATTGATTACATAGATGATTTCAGTTTGCCATTCCTGATTTAACAAAGCCCAGATTGAGTTTGGGGAGGGGTGGGTCTGTATTAAACCTCTTCACTTTCTGATAACTTTCCACCAAATTATTCACTTCAAGATAACATTTTAATTAGAAAATAACGACAGTGTAAAAACCCTTAATTACACCATTTACTGTGTGTGAATCAATTACAGTATATCAAAACCATTGCAGGTGGCTGATTAAACTCAAATTTTTATTTCCTTTTTTTAATCGTCCATCTGTTTAACAGTTTGCACATGGAGCACAGATTAATTTGAGGTTGCATGATTTAAATATGGGTAAAGAATAGACACTTAATTGGGAAACCATTTGTCAATGCCAAAGATTGTTTGAGTCTTCGTATTTTATAGTGGGTTGACTCTTGTGATTAGACACATTAAATGTTGGTATCACCAGAAGTGAGCATATTTCTAGGACTTGGCTACACCAAAATTACTAAATTTTTTTCTCATAGTGTACATACTCTTTTAATGTTTCCTTGCTAAAGTTGAGGCAAATAATAACTTTGTGTTGAATACTTATTGACAGTATTTCATTTCTCTCTTGGTCGCAGATCTTTGTATGTTCCTCTTGTAAACTGAACTTGAAATTTTGTTTAAAATTTTACTTGCCTGCTAGGATCTAGGAATGCGTTTTAAACCTCCAGGAAACCAAACCTGATCTTTTTAAGAGTTAGGGTTTTTGGTGGTGTGGGAATTTTTGTTTTGTCTTTTATAAACCTCTCTCCTCTTAATCCAGATGTTCTATATAATTATCTGGGTTATTTCCCCATTTCCTCAAGAATTTCAGTAAACTGAGTCATGACAGGTTTTGTGTCTACCCTCATGAGCCAGCCTGCTACTGAAACATCGTTTGTTTTTTAAAAAAAAAAAAAAAAAAATAGTACCATCATTTAAGGTCCTTAAATGTTAAGCCACAGTCAGATATAGAGAAGTCCATTATTGTGTTAGTCTTCAGAACAACTTAAGCTTGTTTCATTAATTGAGAGTATGAGTATAGTTTGTATTAAATTAAAATTTATTGCTTTTCCCCCTTTTCCCTCTCCTTGTTTTTTTGGCCATATATCTCCGTTGCCCATGTACTGGATCGACTTACCCCTGCGTTGCCCACCATGACGTTGGCCCATCCGCCCCTGAACGCCCATGTGAAAACCCTGGTTGGCTATGCCCAAAAATGTGCTCGTTGCCAAACGGGTACCATACTTGACAACTTCTGATTGAATGCCCATGCCCAATGCCAACATCCACGAACGCCAATGACCAATGCAGTACAATGCCAGTGTTTCAGTCCCAGACAGCAGTGGCCCCGAGCGGTATGTCCCAACAGTTTATGCCTCACTGCCTGATTAGAAAGAGAGAAATGTATTTTATTACCTGCCTTTTATATAATTAAATAGTATCCCCTTTAGACGGTGTATTGTTTTTCAAGTTTCTGTCTTATTTTCCCCATTAAGTCTTTTTGTCACTGAACTTTTACCGTGAGTTGCCCACCCAAACGATCCACTAATTTTATTTCGATGGAAGGAGCACAGCTTCAAGTGTTGCATATTTGCTGCATTGTAAATCAAATTGTTACCAAAATAGTCTCTCGCTCTGTCTTTGTGGCCCACCTTGCTTCCCAACATTGCCTGTTCATAATTTTTTCTGATGAAATGCTAACTCTGGTTCACTTTCCTTCACTTCTCATTTGTGTTGTCTTTGTTTTGTCTCGCATTTGTATTTGTTTTCTTGCAGAGCCCATTAGTGATCTAATTTCTAACTGGTATCCATAACCTTACTCCAAATATAATGTTCACCACTTGCATATTCCCCCACTTTTGCCTAAGAGAAGGTGTGCCAGTTTTACCAATGTAACAGCGAGGGTATCCTTAATTAACTTAGTGGTGGCGGGGAACATAAATATTCAACTCTGCTTCAGTTCTGGTCAATTTATTGCCCACTTAATCTGAGCCCTTCCAAGAGCCCATTCTCTCTGTCTCTCTGCAAGTCTCCTAATATTGTTACCATGTCTGTATTGGGCATAAAACAAAATGCATGTGAAAAATCTATAAATAGGCTACTTTAAATGGGGAGATTAAATAATTGTATGTAACTTCTCTGTAAAAGTTTGTATGACTACTGATGATGAACACAAAACTCATTTTTCTTTTCCACCTTTTTTGTACTATCTGGTATTTGTGATGTTTGACAGCATATTGAGTATCAGTGCTGATATTGAAACAATTGGAGAAATTCTGAAGAAAATCATCCCTACCTTGGAAGAGGTAGGCTCTTTTTTTGTTTTTAATGTATTTGGCAATTGAGGGATTGTTGAAGTGTTTTATTGGGGCTAAATGGGGGCGGTGGAGAGACAGTGGCTATAACAGTTTGTAGCAGCAACGTCTTACATAACAAAATGTATATGGTTACTATTCCACATTGTTTTAAAATGTAATCTTGAAGAAAAAAAAAATTTTTTAATGTAGTCTGGCCACTCCAGAGTAAATACGAACTACCTGTGGTCATGCACATGGGTTTAGCATGTATTTCATGGACTGTGGTTATAGGGGAGGTGTTTTTTTTTATTAGAATATTGATTGTGGGACTCTGTTGGAAAGGACTATGATCTAGTTCAAGGATTTTTTTTTAATTCTATGTAATCATGTATTTATTGGGTATATAGGAGAAGGTTACACATTGATTCTTAAGAATAGATAAGTAATTTTTCTTTAACATTATAAATGTGAAATATGTTGTAGTAGCTTTACCAATATATGCGACAATAGCCTGATCACACTAGACACTTAACCTATTACTCTTATTTTTCTACTTTCAGGGCCTGCAGTTGCCATCACCCACTGCAACCAGCCAGCTCCCGCTCGAATCTGATGCTGTGGAATGCTTAAATGTATGTCATAGTGCCATTGAACCCCACTGAAGTATGGAGCCTGGCCCATAGGATCAATTTTATTTTTAACATAGCGTACTTTTCCCGTCTCTATAGAAAAAGGCTTAAAAACATGATAAATGAATGGTCTTACAACTCACTGTTGACCCTGCTCCATGCTGCAGTGGGAATTAACTACATTTGCAAAGTGCTTTGCAGTCATTTTTATTATGGTGTTATTTGAATGTTAATAATAATTTTGTGGTAACAGCGACATGCTAAATGGCTGCAGTGTGGGTATGGTGTTGCAGGACCTGAAAATAAAATAGTTTTTTAAGGTGGTGCAGAATGTCCTTTTTGGGCCTGGCTATTGAGGATAATAAGCACATAACTGGTAAAGTTATTGAAATATAAATTCAGGTTGCTCACTGCAACAGTATATTGTCATGCTTATAGCAGATAAGTGTGTATTGGGGATTCCTTGATTTGGGACTAAAATTTTATAATTCTCCCTCTGCAGTACCAGCACTATAAAGGAAGTGACTTTGACTGCGAGTTGAGACTGTTGATTCATCAGAGTCTGGCAGGAGGAATTATTGGGGTCAAAGGTGCTAAAATCAAAGAACTTCGAGAGGTAAAAAGCAGTTGTTTTCCTTGCTGTATTACTAGACAATAGTATTTCATACAGAGCTGGGTCAGTGGGCTTCTCTCATTCCCCCTTTTGAGTTCTCTCCTTAAATTCCTTACCACTTCTGTTTATCTAGTTCACTTTTAAAATCTAACAGGCCTGGACATGCTAGGACAAGTTCTTTCGCCAATACCATGGCAAAGTCCTAGAGTTACTAACAGGGTTTTTATGGGAGGGGGGTTCCTGGATGTGAATGTAAATTTTTCTGAACCCAAGAAACTTTATTTTCTTTTTCCCCTTCTGATTAACGCTTCCCCTTTTTCGTAAACTTAACCACAGAACACACAGACAACAATCAAGCTTTTCCAGGAATGCTGTCCTCATTCCACTGACAGAGTCGTTCTTATTGGAGGAAAACCTGATAGGGTTGTAGAGTGCATCAAGATCATCCTTGATCTTATATCAGAGGTACCTTCGGAATATTTTATTTACATTTAATTCCATGGAACAGATGTTTTATTCTTAGTTTCACAGTGTTGAGACAAATGGTTTTTATTTGTCCTTACTCTTCAGCTAATTTTTTAGCTATCACTTCAATTTAAAAATTTGAGCCGGGGGAGAGATCATTTGATCATTGGTGAGGATTTTTAATAGCCTTTGGTCCTTCAAATGAAGTTTCTATAGTTCCTCTATAGTACCACATTGCACAGCTTCCCACCTGTGCTTCAGTATGAGTTACAGACTTCTTATACAAGATACTGATTGCCTCAGTCCTTGAGATAGTTACTTTGTTCTTTACAGACCCCATTGTGAAATGTATGAATGGGGTTTGTACAAGTCTCTTGAGATGGAACAATAAAAGCAGGCTGCTAAAACTTTGTTTAGGACTCAACAAAAATTCTCCATTTTTTTTAATTCTTTCTACTGTTAACCTTTGCCTGCATTCCTTTCCCTGTCACAAGTACCTCCCAGGAGAAATAAAGGACTTAAAACGTTCGGCTTGTTAATCATTTGATATGAAACAAGGTTCTTTTCAGTCTGTAACATTGCACTATTTTTGTTTCAGTCTCCCATCAAAGGACGTGCACAGCCTTATGATCCCAATTTTTATGATGAAACCTACGATTATGGTGGTTTTACAATGATGTTTGATGACCGCCGCGGACGTCCTGTGGGATTTCCCATGCGGGGAAGAGGTGGTTTTGACAGAATGCCTCCTGGTCGGGGTGGGCGTCCTATGCCTCCATCTAGAAGAGATTATGACGATATGAGCCCTCGTCGGGGACCTCCTCCACCTCCTCCTGGACGAGGTGGCCGGGGTGGTAGCAGAGCTCGGAATCTCCCTCTTCCTCCACCACCACCACCTAGAGGAGGGTAAGTTTCTTCCATCCACACACTGCTAATTTGTAAGAGGCTTCACTCTATGGGTAGATAGGGTAGGTTTTTATTTGGTGTGTGTGACATGTAAGCGAACAGATGACAACAACAAGTACTATGCTTGCAGAGATCTAATGGCCTATGACAGAAGAGGAAGACCTGGAGACCGCTACGATGGCATGGTAAGAACTCTTCATTTATCAACGTATATGAGAGCTTTTAGGGTTCTAAAGTCATGTAGTTGACACTTTGTTGAAGATGATTGTTAATTGGAAGCTTGAATGGACTTCTTAGACAACTAGTTAAATCATTTCAGTTGTTAGCTAGAATATTAAGACTTTAGCTATTTTTGTTTCTGGAGAATATGTGATTGCTGCCAATGATAGGTATTTTAGTGACGCAGGATAGAAATGCGTATAAAAACGGTAGCTCTGTGGCTGAAACTGCAGCTTATGTTAATACTTCTGTCTCTGACACAGGTTGGTTTCAGTGCTGATGAAACTTGGGACTCTGCAATAGATACATGGAGCCCATCAGAATGGCAGATGGCTTATGAACCACAGGTTGAGTATCAGGGGTGTTTGTATTCATATCAGTAACAATTTAAAATGCTTGCCTACTTGCCAGTAAGTGTTTGTTTTCCCCTTGTGTAATGTTGCTCCTGTGCTATGTACCTGAAGGGTTTCTTCCCCCAAGGATTGTCTTCTGAAACATACTAGGGAGAGTATGGGAGGACTTTAGTTTTCTAAATTAAGATTTTAGGAATATTAAAATACCTGAAGAATAGTTTTGAAGGCAAAGTAATTTTTTATTTTTTCTTTCCATTTTTAGGGTGGCTCTGGATATGGTAAGTTTTTTCCTTTGTGAAATCAAAACATTATTTCATGCTTTCTAAATGAACTTAATGCTCATTATTTAAATCAGATTATTCCTATGCAGGGGGTCGTGGCTCATATGGTGATCTTGGTGGACCTATTATTACTACACAAGTAACTATTCCCAAAGATGTAAGTATTCTTTAAATTTTTACGTTCTTGTAATGTTACAAGGAACATTTAATGAATCATTTTCTTTAAATTCCCTGGCTTTTAAGGGTCTTAAAGTACTGAATCTTAGGATTAAAATTGTGTTTTACAAACTTCAGCAAGATGTCTTTCTCTGGTTTGACTTCTTTAAAAGCAGAGGGCTCTGAGCCCTTGATTTGTTTATTAAAGGAAATGTTGATGTGCAGCATAAATACATTTTAATTCAAACCTTGTTGAGTTGGAGATCTTTAATCCTAGAATGAACTGTGCAGTGTTAATACTTGACAATTCATTGAAAATACCAGTAATATGGTTATTTTTAAAGTATATCATAAACACTTGTTTTTAAAAATCTTTTCAGTTGGCTGGATCTATCATTGGCAAAGGTGGTCAGCGGATTAAACAAATCCGTCATGAGTCAGGAGCTTCGATCAAAATTGACGAGCCTCTAGAAGGGTCTGAAGATCGGATCATTACCATTACGGGAACACAGGACCAGATACAGAATGCACAGTATTTGCTGCAGAACAGGTCAGTTTGGATTTAGCTTTATGTTAGCATACCCATACTAAAACTTTAAAAAGCTTTTCTTCTCAATTAATTTTTCTTTTAGAAGCCATGGTGTCTCAACCTTTTGGGGACCTAACTTCTAAACATCTTAATAGCTTTGCTTTGATTTTCTTCTGCTTTCTTACTAAAAACGAAGACATTCAATACTAATCTTGCTGGAAGAAGCCTTAACCAAGCAAACTTCTCATTTCTCTGGTGAAAACTGCTGCCAAAACCACTTGTTATAAATTATACAGAGCCTGTAGAAAATATAGAAGATTCAGTGGATGTTGGTCTAGTTCTGTGTGGAAGACTAGTGATTTTGTTGTTTTTAGATAACTAAATCGACAACAAATCACAGTCTGCCATATGGCACAGGCCATGCCTCTACAGGACAAATGATTGGTGCTGTAAAATGCAGCATTTCACACCTTACTGGCATTTCTTTGTCTTTTCTACCAAGTATTAACAACTTTTAATTTCATTTTCCTAATTCTGCTCTACTAATGTCTGATTTACTATTAATTATTTTCTTGAATTTTACATTGCTCTAATTCTGTAATTGCTAATGTTTTAATTCTTATTTCTAATTGTAATGGACATGTTTATCATTTTAATTTAGCATTGAAATTGTCTTAATGTTGATTAAGATGTTACGAACAAAAATTCTAATTCGTACTTTTTTTTCTTTTCTTTTATAGTGTGAAGCAGTATGCAGATGTTGAAGGATTCTAATGCAAGATATTTTTTCTTTTTTATAGTGTGAAGCAGTATTCTGGAAAGTTTTTCTAAGACTAGTGAAGAACTGAAGGAGTCCTGCATCTTTTTTTTTTTATCTGCTTCTGTTTAAAAAGCCAACATTCCTCTGCTTCATAGGTGTTCTGCATTTGAGGTGTAGTGAAATCTTTGCTGTTCACCAGATGTAATGTTTTAGTTCCTTACAAACAGGGTGGGGGGGGGAAGGGCGTGCAAAAACTAACATTGAAATTTTGAAACAGCAGCAGAGTGAGTGAATTTTAATTTTTGTTCATTGTTGGTGGTTTAAAAGAAAAAATTCCCCCCATGTAATTATTGTGAACACTTTGCTTTGTGGTCACTGTAACATTTTGGGGGGGTGGGACAGGGAGGAAAAGTAACAATAGTCCATTTGTCCCTGGCATCTATTCAGAGCAGTGTGCAGAATGTAATGCTCTTTTGTAAGAAACGTTTTATGATTTTTAAAATAAATTTAGTGAACCTATTTTGGTGGTCATTTTTTTTTTTTTTTAAGACAGTCATTTTTCAAATGGCTGGATCCCCAACCCACCCCAAACTAAACACTAAGTTTGATTTTCAGCTCCTCTGTTGGATATAAATAAATGCATCTCTTCTTGGACATAGGCAGAATATCTTGGCTAATTCCATTCTGGTGATTTCTTGATGATTTGAAAGTCTATTGCTTGGGAAGAAATTCCATCATACACATTAATGCTTATAATAAGCTGGGGATTTTTTTTGTTTGCAAATGCTTGCCCCTACTCTGCAACAGTTTTCTATGTTAGTGATTGTGAATGGAGAACCAAGGTGGGGAGCAATACTACAAATTGAGTAATGATATAAGTATATGCCAGAAGCCTAATGGCAGCAAGTTTTATTAATCAGAATAATACTTGGTTATGGAAGGGACTGATGCTAAATAAATTCTTATTATTTTTTATTAGATAATTTCTCACCTATAGACAAACTGTCAGCCTGCTAGTGTCTATTAGTTAAACTTTGTAAAATATATATATATTCTTGTTTTTTTCCATTGTATGCAAATTGAAGGAAAAAGATGTACCATTTCTCTGTTATATGTTGGATTATGTAGGAAATGTTTGTGAACAATTCAAAAAAAACGATGAAAAAAGTTCCTGTGGATGTTTTGTGTAGTATCTTGGCATTTGTATTGATAGTTAAAAGTTCACTTCCAAATAAACAAAACTCCCATAATGCTAGATTTGATGTGTACCCAATTTGAACGAGGGTTGATGACTACCTGTAAAATTTGTTCAAACGTTCCTCTTGTAAGGAAATACAGTAATCTTAAATTACATTTTTTTTTTCGTGTGAAGTGTGTTTCTAGCATAAATCTGGTAGGGGTGGTAAATACAAAATCCCAGTCATTAAGCTCTTTATTTGTTAAAGGGGGAGTCATGATTGAGAGCTGGAATTATTATCCAATTCTTTAATAAGACTACTCTCACATTACCTATGAGAAATTTTGGGTTTCTTAGGTTTTTTAAGATAGCTCTAGTTTAATGTTTGAAAATAATGACCAATAAATGTAATAACTGGGGAGTATGGTTCCTGGCTCACAAGTTCCAAAAATTTCTACCTGTTAACCGCCAACTGTCCAGAAAACATAACAGCTCAATTCTGTGGAAAATACTTAATGCCATTCTGCCTTTTTTTAAGTTTAGGAAAAAGACTTGCATGTGATACGAAGATGAAGTAGGTAGTTTTCTGTAATATACATAAGTAGTACATGCATGCAAACCTCACTTAAAGGCAGAATTTTGGTGAAACTCCCTTTTTAGTGTTCTCTTGGTAAGTGAAATTGTCACAACATGACTTAAAACTTTGATAACTGTGGTATAGTTTCCCAAAAGGAGAAATTAGGCTGCACTGCCACACCCCTTGGGTATTTTAAGTATGGGTGAGCTGGAGTGGTTTAGGGTAGTATAATCTACTTCTTTTGAAATGAGCTTTTCCATTAGAGAAAAAGTGACAATGTTTTAGTTAAACTTAGTCTTACTGGCAGAGAGCATCCCTGGATGTAACACTGGCTTTCAGAGCAGTCATTGGCCATTCA
Organism: Leptonychotes weddellii; assembly: GCF_054177405.1. Classification (NCBI taxonomy): domain Eukaryota; kingdom Metazoa; phylum Chordata; class Mammalia; order Carnivora; family Phocidae; genus Leptonychotes; species Leptonychotes weddellii. The sequence continues at coordinate 21,174,382 of NC_138382.1, read as the reverse complement.
AAAATTAGTCACGTAAGAACGTAGATTATTAGTTGGAAGGGTTTTCATTTTTGCCTTTTAACAAGTTCAGACCTTGAATATAACCTAAAAATTAAATAGACTCGAGAATATCTGGCACTGAAGAGTTGGGTGTACCACTTGGGAAGGGAAAGGCCTTTTGTGTTGCCACTATTTGTAAATGGTGTTTGAATATGGGCTGGAAATTAAGTGGGGAAGTTCTCAGTAAAACATGCTAATGGAACGTTGAACCAATTTTATAAGAAGCAACTAGTACATATGCTGATCTATGGAAGCCTCACATTTAAACGTGCAGTTCTAAAATGTGTTCAGCTTAACTTTGAAAGCTATTACCAGAATGCCAACAGACCTGTTAAAAACCAGGTTGCACCAGTTTTTTTAGGAATGAAGATTTTAAAACCTGTGCTATTCAAATTTTAAGTTTGCCTTTAAAATGAGACTGCAGGGGCACCTGAGTGGCTCAGTTGGTTAAGCGTTCAAACTTGGTTTTGGCTCAGCTCATAATCTCCGCGTTGGGAGATAGAGCTCCATGTCAGGCTCTGCACTCAGCACAAAAGCTGCTTCAGATTGTCCCTTCTCTCCCCCTCGTGCTCACTCACCCTCAATAGAAAAATGAGACTACAAAATATTTTTATTGGATGATCCAGTGTTTTACTCCTAAATCTGATAACTGATTCTACTGGAATGCATAGAGACTGGAGGAAAATGATAAGTGTTTAATGCTATCAGTTTTTTGGAAAGGGATTCAATCTTGGCTAAATGTAAATTAAATCATGACTTTACATCTCCCATTTATCACCAAGGGTTGCTCATTGCTGGCAAGTTTCAGATGAAATGGGCTCAGTTTCTTTATGGAGCCACTGAACTTATGAAAAGCTTTATAAGTGTTTCTCAAAAAACTGTTCGTAGGACCACCTTTAAAATCAGTGGTGCTGGGGATGCCTGGATGGCTCAGTCCTTAAGCGTTTGCCTTCAGCTCAGGTCATGATCTTGGGATCAAGCCCCACATTGGGCTCCCTGTTCGGCAGGGAGCCTGCTTCTTCCTCTCCCACTCTCCCTGCTTGTGTTCCCTCTCTATCTCTCTGTCAAAAATTTTAAGATTTTGAGACAGCGAGAGAGGGAACACAAGCAGGGGGAGTGGGGAAGAGAGAAGCAGGTTTCTTGCACAGCAGGGAGCCCAATGTTGGGCTCGATCCCAGGACCCAGGGATCACGACCCAAGCCGAAGGCAGACGCCTAATGGCTGAGCCACCTGGGCACCTCGCAAATGAAGTCTTTAAAAAAAAAATGTAGCGGTGCTGGTTAAACATTAAAACACGTGGACCATACCTCAATTTGAATCACAATCTCTAGAAGGAGGTACCAGGAATCTGCTTATTTAACAAAACTGGAGTTAATAGTGCGTTTTGTGTTTTTAAGATTTTATTTGAGAGAGGCAGGGGGAGGAGCGGAAGGAGAGAGACAAGCAGACTCATTGAGCGCAGAGCCCCACACGGCTTGATCTCATGACCCCAAGATTGTGACCTGAGCCAAAATCAAGGGGTGGGTGCTCAACTGACTGAGCTTACCCAGGTGCCCCAAACTCAGTAGTTTAAAAACTAACAATACAGCAATATGTAGTAAGAAACAAGTATGGGGGCACCTGGGTGGCTCAGTCGGCTGAGAGTCTGCCTTTGGCTCAGGTCCTGGATCCTGGGGTCCTGAGATTGAGCCCCATTTCCGGCTCCCTGCTCAGTGGGAAGTCTGCTTCTCCCTCTCCCTCTGGCCCTCCCCCCTGCCCCCCACTCGTGCGCTCACTCTCTTGAATAAATAAAAAAACCTTAAGTATGTTACCATACCTTTTCATTAATTCACCCATACTTAGTTACCCAGGTGTACAGATACAGTGGTAGACCCTAAGGATGCAGTGGTTAGGAATCGTTCATTTGGAGAGTGAATCCAGTAACAATGAGAAAAACCAGTGTTGTGAGATGTGTTTAGGAAAGCAGAAACCAATGTGTGTGTACATACATGTATACACATTCACAATGATACACTGTAGAGTTAAAACCAGGAAAATCCCTGTGCTTTGACCCAAAATTCTGTCCCCTGCTCTTAGCAGATGAAAGTAAAGACAGCTTGTGTACATAGGTAGTCATCATTTGCCCTAACCAGGCCTCAGCACTTAGAGAAGAAATCTGACCTGAGAAAAAAGTAATACCTAGAAAATTAAGCACTTTACATTTGTCTATATTTAAAATGGGGAGTTAATCTGAGTCAAGGACATTGGAAAATCTAAGATGCAAATGTTTTATAGGCTTGAGTTCCTGTTTGCCAACAGGGTTGTGGTTAACAGATACACCAGCTATCCTGTGACCTCAAGCCTTAGCCTTCCTAGCCACCTCATTTTCTGTCCAGAACCTGTTCTCCCACTCAATATCTCCACCCATTTCCCTCTGCTCCCCCAAACTCAGACCTGTAACCCCCAGCCCTGTAGTTGTGAGAGAAACAAACAGTATGTCAGCAGAACTTCAAACCTTTTAGAATCGTTTCAGTATTTTACCCTTTTGGTCATCTTATCCCCCTTACCCCTTTTTTCCGTGAAGTCTTCTTATCTTTAAGGATGGACTGCATGGAAGGGAAGGGCCAGTTCACCTAGAACAAAATATCTGGGGGTCTGGGAGGGGGACGTAAAACAGCTGCTTATCAGAGCAAAAGGGGGAGTAGTCATTTTGATAGCGAAGAGAGATTAGGAACAGAGTAGAATAGAAGGCATCAGCCAGGTCCCTCAGTGACCTCCCTAGGGTTCATCCTGAGGCTGGACAAGTAGAGGATGATTAGTGAGAGCAGGAACTCCAGGTAGGTTAAATAGGAAGCTAAAGGCAGAGAAGGCTTAAGCCTCACTTCTATTTGGAATGCTGCAAAGTATTCCTATGACCACATGGGCTAGTAAAGCACAGCAGAAATTGAGGCATATCATGTTTTGGCACAGAGGGACACAGATTTTATGCACACACACACATACACACACACATACACACACACTCCATAGGATTTGCTTTGATTCCTAGATGGCAAAAGAGGGACACCAGTTGAGTGCTAATGGGCTTGCCATGGGGTCACCATGGTGAAGGGGAAGGTTACTGCATAGCAGAGGTTGTAAGGTAGATAGCCCAGCAATGCAGTAACCTTGCTGGTCTTGGAAAGGTGGAAGTGAAAGAAAGACCTTTTAGAAAAAACAGCCCTAATAAGGGGTCTGACCTTTAACTGAATAATTATTTCCCTTAAATTAGACCATTTACAACTGGAAAAGACCAACTTGCATTTCACTTGGCAAGTTTATGTGGTTTTTTTCTACCATCACTGGGAATGGGAACTTAGGAGAAAGGGATATGGGAATCTGAGAGCCTCTGGAAGTCCCCATAAAAGCAAGAAAGGTGAGGCAAATACAACCAAATCATAAGTTTTAGGTGGAGGTGGCCCCAGTGGGCTTGGGGTCTTCATTTGGTAGATCAGGTAGGTTTTTATCTAGATCATTTCTTCATATCTGTGTTTCAGATTGGCACCAATTCTGTGTACAGTTCAGACTCCAGAACTCTGTGATCAGGCCCTGCTTCCGTGGCTTCCTTTCACCTGAGAGCCTTCCTCTAGTGAATCTCTTGCACAAGAATTCCTGGCTGGGCCTGTCTTTTAGGGACATGATCTAAGATGGTTGAGCTGCAGCTGGAGCAGAGATTTACATCACCCAGACATCCTTGGCTTAGATTTTGATGCAGTCAGTAATGAGACATACAGTTATCTCCTTCTGAGGAAGGGGTGAAAGTTTTTCATTTTAGAGAGAACAGCTGCATTCTGTTAGGCAGTATGTTTTAAAGTATACGTATGTGAACAAAATAGCCATAGGGGTGAATTATAATGGACCCTTTTGTTAAACCACACAGCTTCACTTTGCCCTCTTCAATAGTACCCAGCTTTGCTTTTGCAGTTTTTCTCTCGCAGCTGTATGTAGACTTGACAAGATAGAAATCCTGGTCCTGGGAGAGTCCTTCTCACACCAAGAGAGTAAGCATTTGCGCCAGGCTTGCCTAACCTGGGAATTTGTCCTGGGAATTTAAATCTTGAGCAGAATGATTGCAGGCAAGTTACAATGATCGCGGTAAGTTTGTGGGTTTTTGTTGTTTGTTTGTTTGTTTTTTCAGCAGCACTAGTAGAAGAAACCTTTGGGCAGTTTCTAGAACTGCCCAATTGCCATTTAGAAGTCTTGTTCCCAGCCTCTCCTTCTTTTTTTTTTTTTTTTTTTT
>NC_138382.1:21131125-21169585 GCF_054177405.1 Leptonychotes weddellii | reverse complement strand
ATCTTCTTTATCCAGTCATCTGTTGATGGACATCTTGGCTCTTTCCACAGTTTGGCTATTGTGGACATTGCTGCTATAAACATCGGGGTGCACGTACCCCTTCGGATCCCTACTTTTGTATCTTTGGGATAAATACCCAGTAGTGCAGTTGCCCAGCCTCTCCTTCTATCCAGAGAGGTTTTTCATAGCTTTTCAAAAAATTTCTTTGCTTAAGTTAGCCAGTCACTATCTGGTACAGGCAGCCTTGCTAACTTCAGGGAGGACAACAAAAGTCTGGGTAGCAGCTGCTTGCTCCACCTCGGCAGCCATTGCTGCCAACCAGCGTCACTTGGGCCTTCCCAGTTTGGCCATTTGGGGCATAAATCAGTCATTTTCTGGGGGACTGCGGGCCCTATCTCGAGGCTGCCACTGAACATCCGAGGCAACCAGCAACATGCCTCAAGTTTTCGCTTTTGCCTCCTCTTTCAGACTTGAACAAAATGCCCCACCTCACAGAGAAGAGAACTGACTTCTGGAGCAGCTACCACAGCGGCTGGATGATGCCATGTGGAAGGAAAGGGGAGTCAGTTCCGGAGGGGAAAGCTCCGACCAAAGGGTAATCAAAGCAAGGAAAGAGATGTGCCGCCGGGTGAGCAGCCCCCTCCCACCGGCTAGCCCGGCCCGCCACGGACGCCTGGGCAGGCGGTCGGTTTGGCCCAGGCCACCCAGCTGTCTAAAAACGCTTGGTGTTTTTAGAGATACAAAAAGAATTATTAGACTACAATAGGAGTTGGCACTGTTGCTCTTGAAATGAGCCACAGGCCGTCAGCTTTTGCTAAGAAGATTAACAACACAGAGAATCTTGGAAAGAAATTGTTAGCTGTTCCGGACAACTACAAGGTGACTTTTGTGCACAGAGGTGTGTCAAGGCCAGTCCCCTGCTGTTACTCTTAAACCCAGTTGGCCTGAAAACAAGAAGGTGTGCTACATGCAAGATGACAGGAGCTTAGTTAGCTAAGGCAGCAGGAGCCTAGAAGTTTGGGGATGTGAATATTGTCTACCCTAAACTTGGGAGTTTTGCAAAAATTCCAGATTCAAGCCCCTGGAATCTCAGCCCGGACGCCTCCTATGGGCATTAGTGGGCCAACGAGACCGTGCACGGAGGGGAGTTTGCCTTTATCTGTGATGTCAAGGGAGCCATGGTGGTTGGCCCCATGTCCTCCAAAGTCCTATCCAAGCTGGCAGATGTTTCCTAGTTTGGTGTGATTTTTGCTGGTGCTCAGAAGAATGTTGGCTCTGCAGGGATCACATTCGTGATCACTAGTGATGACCCCCTGGGGTTCGCCCTCAGAGAGTACCCTTCGGTCCTGGAATACAAAGTACAGGCCCCAAACCACTCCTCAGACAACACACCTCCGTGTTTCAGCATCTATGACACGGGCTGGGTCCTGAAGTGGATTAAGCACAAGGCAGTGCAGCCATTGGAGAAGCTCAGCTGCATCAAAGCACAAATGATTTGTGATATTATTGATAATTCTCAAGGATTCTAGGTATATCCAGTGGATCCCAGAATAGAAGCAAGACAAATATTCCATTCTGCAGTGGCAGTACCGAAGGACATAATGCTTTAGGAAAAAAGATTACTTGCTAAAGCTCTTGAACTCTATCTGATCTCCTTGAAAGGGAGTGGGCCTGTGGGAGTCATCCGGCCTCTCTATATAATGCTGACAGGATAGAAAATGTTTAGAATCTGGCAGCATCCATGAAAAATCTTTGGAGACGCATCAGCTATGAACACATCTCAACCAATATGTATTCTGCCCCTGTGAACAATGTATAAAATTTAAAGTAACTTGAGAATGGCTACAAAAACAAATCCGGAATTTTTCTTGAATGAACATTTTATTATAGATTCTTCTTTTTTCAAAGAACAACAGCAAAACATTCACAGCTCTGCAAAGCTGGTGGGACTTAACAGACACCTTAATTCTTTTTTTTTTTTTAAGATTAATTAATTTTTTTTTTAAAGAGAAAAAGAGTGGGGCAGGGAGGGGCAGAAGGGGAGGGAGAGAAAAAAATCTTAAGCAGGCTCCACACCCAGCGCAGAGCCCACGAAGGGCTTGATCCCATGACCCCGAGATCATGACCTGAGCAGAAATCAGGAGTCCGACACTTAACCAACTGAGCCACCAAAGCGCCCCTAAGATTTTATATTTTTAAAGTAATCTCTACACCAAACACGGGGCTCAAGTTCACAACCCCGGGATCAAGAGTCACATGTTCAGGGTGCCTGGGTGGCTCAGTTGGTTGGGCGTCTGCCTTCGGCTCAGGTCATGATCCCGGGGCCCTGGGGTAGAGCCCCACATCAGGCTCCCTGCTCAGTGGGGAGCCTCCTTCTCCCTCGACCTCTGTCCCTCCCCCGCAAAAAAAGAGTCACATGTTCTGAGCCAACCAGGCACCCCAACAGACACCTTAATTCTGACTTGAACTGGAAACATTTAAAAAAAATCTTCCTTTTGCTTTTATAACAAATCTAGCTTACATTGTCTTTCCTTTTTTTTAATGTTGTCTTTGATGCTACTTTTTCTAGGTAGATCTCAGTATTCAAACTTGTCTGTGGACTTAATTATGCAAATTGTAGCTAATTGCTTCTGGAGACACACAAACACACAGCATGGAGGGTGAATGGGGTCCTCTGGGTGCTGAATCTTGATCCTTTCCAAAATGACAGCAGTGGAGTCTCCTGGGTTCTGCACCTGTTAATTCAGGTCCACACTGCCTGTGTGGTGAGTGTTTAGGGGTTCCAGGCTAAAGGGCAAACTGGGGATCTTTCTTTATCCTGTTATTTTCATAAAGAGATATAAGTGACATACTATGTGTTTATATAGCAAGGTCTGTTTTTAATACCAAATAGTTTATATCTTTATGCATTTATATTTCTAGTAATACAGTGCTCAGAATCCTTGACTTTGTGCATTATAACATTACATTAGCAACAGTTGTGGTCCCCATCCCACCTCCACCCCACCTTTTAAGCTGCTTAACAAAAAAGATACAGTTCTCTGATTCACTTTTGCTTTCCTTCCAATGGGTAGAAGAGAGAAGGCTGTATGTTTGGTTCTTTATTTTTTAATTAAGCCATTGAAATAAAATTCTCTGTCAAACTTCCTTATCCTTTGTTGATTTGACGGTTCTCTTTATAGTGTTTGACCAGAATGATACTATGAGTTCTGGAAGATCTTTGCTGAAGATTCTTTTCCCCTACTGTTTATCCACTGTCAGTGTTTTATGTTGAGTATGTGAAGGACATTAAAATCCTAAAATATCTAAAAAGAGACAGAGACAGAAAGAGAAAGGAGAATTTCCTCTCAAACTGCTCTGAGGCAGTTTCTCCATATAGTCTGTCCAGTGTAATGGAACTGTGACAACACTCCTCCACTGTGACTAGCTGTGTCTCTTTGAGGCTCACCACGAAGCAGCGGCTAACACAGTATCACGTCCCCTTGTATTACTTTCCATCTGAACCTTTTTTCCTTTCCTTCACTGTTGATGTCCTCAGAAGGCACCTCATAGATAAAACATCAGCACTTAATCTCTGCCTCAGATAAATCCCTGCCCCTTTTCAAAAGAAATATTCCTTTGTATCTGTTTACTTTTTGTACTTTTTAAAAAATATTTTTAAAATTTATTTGACAGAGCACAAGTAGGCAGAGGGAGAGGGAGAAGCAGGCGATGTGGGAGATGCAGGACTCAACCCAAGGACCCTGGGATCAAGCTCCGCATCGGGCTCCTCGCTCTGCAGGAAGCCTGCTTCTCCCTCTGCCACTCCCCCTGCTTGTGTTCCCTCTCTTGCTGTATCTATCTCTGTCAAATGAATAAATACAATCTTAAAAAAAAAAAAAGATTTTATTTTTAAAGTAATCTCTACACCCAACGTGGAGCTTGAACTCACAACCCTGAGATCAAGAGTCAAGTGCTCTACTGACTGAGCCAGTCAGGCACCCCTGTACTTTTTTTAAAAGCAGGTTTTTTCATAAAAAAAATAAATAAATAAAATAAAAGCAGGTTTTTACATTTATGATTGTTGTGTCCCCCTCCCTCAGTTTTTGCACTACAGTCTAGCTGAGTGATCTATTGCCAACTGGCACCAATTCTCCAAATCAAAGTGTGTAAGAGAAGTACACTTGTGTGATCCTCTTTAATAGAAGATACACCGGGCAATCTGTCTACTTCTCTTTGCCAGAAGTACAATAACTAGAAGGCCTGCTGCTCCTTGAATTTCAGTTCTGGAAACTTCTTCAGCCTGTTTGTGCAACAACCCCTTGCTTGATAATTTCCAGGACCCATTCCACTAACAGCTCAGCTTCAGCTTCTAGCAACCTTGAGCGAAAGAAGGTGGTTACCAGATCAGTATTTTGCATTATATCCTGAAGTGGTGAGGTCAAGATTGTTCAAAGAGATCTCATTTGTAAAGCAGTGCACGCACCAAGTTTAGATTGTGGGGAAGAGAATCTGTCAGGCAGGAACTGATGATTTTCTTTTTTTTTTTTTAAAGATTTTATTTATTTATTTGAGAGACTGAATGAGAGAGAGAAAGAGCACATGAGAGGGGGGAGGGTCAGAGGGAGAAGCAGACTCCTTGCTGAGCAGGGAGCCTGATGCGGGACTCGATCCCGGGACTCCAGGATCATGACCTGAGCCGAAGGCAGTCGCTTAACCAACTGAGCCACCCAGGCACCCTGGAACTGATGATTTTCAACGTCGTTCAAATCACCTCTTCAATGACATTTACTTAAATGCATAACCTATAAAGGAATATTAATGGAACTCAGAAAACCTCTCAAGGACTGTGTAGTTCGTTCCACAACTCTGTTGTGTTTTTTAGATAGCAAGGAAAACAAGCAGATTACTGGTTTATTATAAAAGGATATAACTCAGGAACCAACCAGATAGAGAGATGTATAGGGCAAGTTACCTGGGAAGGGGCATGGAACTTCCATGCCCCCTGAGCATGTCATTCTCCCCAAATCTCTAAGGGTTCATCAAACTGGAAGCTCTGCACTGTTTTTTATGATGTAATTTAGTTCTTTCTCCTAAGTAGGAAATATTAATTTCACTAAAGGCAAACTATGGTTCAAAAATTCTAATTGATTTTGAACTGTAGTAATGTTAATGCTATATAATGGAGATAATATATTTATTCCGTTATAACTAAATATTTTAAAACAGAAATTATTTAAGAGCCAGAGTTTTCACCAGAAAGGGTCCATTCTGTCCCTAAGCCAAAGCCTGTAGATGGAACATTTTACACACAATAAGAAGAGAGGAGGAAGAGAAGAGCTTCCAATGGTACTAAGAAAACCAGGATAATATAATGGCCCAAAAGCGAAGAGTGAATTTCAAGGAAGTAGTCAATTTTAAATGCTATAAATGAATAAATCAAGGAGAAAAGGAACAGAGGAAAATTACTACACAATAGCAAACCGTTATCTCTTTACTGCTAAGACTTCTTGGGGCTTTAGTCTATTGATCACTTTAGGAGAGTCCAGGGGGAAATGAAAATAGTTGAGCTGTCCTATCTTCAAAAATCCATTTCACTTCTCTGCTTTCCTCCTTCCGCATATATGAAGAATGACAGCCTCCTCTCTAGCAATGTCTACTGTCCATCCATTGCTCTTGCCAACTTTTGCAACTTTTCCTCAACAATACCTCTTAACCCACTATTTCTTTTAAGTTTCTGCCATAGCCTATCATGACAGAAAATAGCAGATGTAGCAGTGATCGTTGCCAATGCTTGACATTTAATTTAGCTATTCAGAATGATGGCTTTCTTGTTGACTGGAATAATCTACTTTGGATACTGTGTAGGAGGGGGAAAGGTGATAGGGACACACCATTTATCATGCCTCCTCCCTTTGTTAACCCTGAAAATACAAGTTTAGGGACTATTTAGAGGTCATCTTGATCTTCTCTTCAAAAGCCTATGCCTGCAGGGTAGAGCTTCTGGCAAAGATTTTCAAAAGAAAAAAACTCAGCAGGCATGTTCCTTTGGCTCTTTGCCCCTTTTATTTTCATCTTTCTTTCTGCGCACACAATGCCCATAAGGGTAGAGTCATCCTACAACCATAAAGACAAAAGTCATATACTAGGTACCCCTAGTGACACAGAAAGCAAGGAGCCTAGTTCCTTGCTGACATTTTCAAACAGGTACATCTGCTATGGGTTTATTATATGAGAAAAACAACCCCCTTTGTATTTAGTCACTATAATCTAGTTTTCTGTTGCTTAAAGTATAATACTACCCATTTGACTGTCTGCCTTCCTCACTAATCATAAGATGTCAGAGACCATGTCTGTATCTGCCACCTGTGCAAGACAGGAAACTTTCATAGCAAGTTAGAGAAAACCCAACTCAAAATTGCTTTAAACTTTAAGGAAGTTTACTAACTCACATAATGAGATCCAAAAGTGGGAGAGACTTAAGAGCTGACATAATCCCATTATTCCAGCTCCATTTCTCGACTATTCTTTTGGCCTCCCCCATATGTTGACCTCATACACAGGTTGCCATCAAAAGGATGGTAACAATTTCACACCTCATATCCAAGCTCAATCATGTCCAGAGGGAGCGTGAATCTCTTCTGGAAGTTCTCCTGGAAAAGCTTTTCTGGAAGCATCCTACAAACCTATCTTTGCAATTCACTGAGGTGAACTAGGGAACATACATGATCCTTACCCAGTCCCTTGCAAGAGGGTGATATTACCCTTAGACCGGTCCAGACCACTCTTGGAGATCAGGATGCTGAGCTACACCAGTTCTGGGTAAGAGGGATTCCTGAACAACATCAGGATTCTGTCGGGAAGGAAGAAGGAGGGAAAGAATATTGAGTAGGTAAAGAACTCCCTTTTTGTATTCCTAACAGCTTGTACACATATTTAAAAAATAAACCCAACTACCACACAAAATTTATGCTTTATCTCTACAATAAGTTGAAAGAAGGAAGCTTATTTTCTTATTTATACTACTCCTAGTGTCTAACTCAGTAAGTTGTTGGTTTTTCATTTCTGTCAATAAGTCTCGGTGAGAGAAAATGGCCTAAATTATATAACCTCCTGAATTCTTTTGTAGATTGCCAGATTTTCTTGCTAATCAATTTTTTTAAAGATTTTATTTATTTGAGAGGACAGCGAGCACGAGCAGGGTGGGGGGACACGGTGCAGAAGGGCAGAGGGCAAGGGGAAAGCAGACTTCCTGCTGAGCAGGGAGCCCCATGGGGGGCTCGAGATCCCAGGACCCCGAGATCATGACCTGAGCCAAAAGCAGATGCTTAACCGACTGAGTCACCCAGGCGCCCCTTTTGCTAATCAATTTGACTCCAAAGACTTAGAGCTGCTGGGGTAGACAGAAAAATCCCAAGTCAACAGATTTACATTTATTCAACAACGCATTAATGTACTAGTGACTTCTTCTGTAAAAGCAAATCATAATGAAATCCTTAAAAGTTTTTTTCTTACCAAAATGAAGAAACTGGAGAGATGAAGATGTTCTGCTTCTCTGGGGGCACAGTTGTCAAACTTGAAAATTCTAAATCCTCCAAAAATTCTCTAATTCCAAGATTCTTTACTGTCAATAACTAGAGATGACTACTGTTATTTTTAATAGTTGATTTTCAAAAAGGCACGAACATTTCATATTATCCATGGAGATTTAAGTCTGAAGAAGAGCACAAATACATTATCTCTGTACTAAAATTTCATCAATAGGCAAATTTGGATCATCACTAATTGACTAGGGTACCTCTCCTCATCCCATTAAAAAATATTTTTAAAAAAAGTTTGGGGCTGTAAGGTGATACTTATTTCCTCTAATAATGTCTCCTCATTAGAGCCACTAATATAGTCACTACCTGACCAGAATGGTTGGCATTGGTGGTTTGGTTCATAGAAAGTGCCCCAGACTTGAGGGTTTGAATCCCAACCCAGGCCACTGCTGTGACCAGGGCCTAACCGCTGAACCATACAGCTTCTCTTGCAAAACGAGGAGTACAACCGCCGCTATTGCCACGGCCAGGACAATAGGGATTCAGAACGAAAGCACAACTCCAGGCACACAATGTTAATTTTAACAATACATTGGTTTCCTCATCCATTTCTCCAAACGTCTCAGCTCATCTTAAACGTCCATACGGCCTCCGAATGCGCCAGTAATTTAGCACAAGAGGCCTGCCTGGGAGATGGGGTTGTGGGGGACCCGCCAATCCGTGTCACAGCCTGGGGGCGATTTAGCCCCCCCGCACCGGAATGGGCGTCGCCAGGCTCGTCGCGGCCCAAGAACCCGGATGCGGAGCGTCGCCAAGGGCAGCTTCCCCACATTTCGCCCACTGGGTAGAGGGGAGGGGCGGGAGCCGAGGGAGAGCAACGCCGTACACCGCGTGCAGTCATCGCGACTCGGGCCACGGCGGCAAGCCGCAGTACCACGTGCCCGAAGGGAGGGTGGAAACGTGCACAAAATGGCTGAGCCGCACGCCTGGGCGGGAGGGAGCGCAACTGCGGACCGGCGGGTGCCGGACCCTCCGGCCAGTTTCCGGACCTTCGGAACCGGAAACGGGTCCCAGGCGCGCGCCCGGGCGAGAGTGGGCGGGGCCGTCCTCCCGGAAGTGCCTCTGGTCGAGGCCGGGCGCGCGGCCCCGCGGCGTCCGCCGCTCAGCTGCCCTGCGCGGTGAAGGGAGGGAACCCGGAAGTCGCCCGCGCTGTTGGCTTTCAGAGCCGTTCTGGGAGGGCGGGGCCCTGTGAGGGCAGCGAGCCCACGGTGGGTAAGGAGGGACTGCTGCTGAGGGACCCGCACCCTTGCCCCGCCCAGGGAGGGAAGCGAGTTTGGCCAGCCCGCGGGTGAAAGCGCGGTTCACCAGTCCCAAAGGGAAGGACGGGATGGACGGGCCCCTAACTCCCAGGGAGTCCGCAAAAGTCATTGCAGAGAATAGTCGGGATGTGTTCATCGACGACGGAGGCGTGCGGAGGGTGGCCGAGCTGCTGCTCGCCAAGGTCTCGGGGCCCGAGCTGCACCTGGGGGGCTGGAAGGCCCTTCACGAGCTGAATCCCAGGGCGGCTGACGAGGCCGCGGTCAACTGGGTGTTCGTGACAGACACGCTCAACTTCTCCTTCTGGTCGGAGCACGACGAGCACAAATGTCTAGTGGGGTACAGGGGGAAAACGTACAGCGGGTACTGGTCCCTGTGCGCCGCGGTCAACAGAGCCCTCGACGAAGGTTGGTGCCCCTTCTCCTGGTCAGACCCAGCGAACGGCCTGTGAGGTTTCGGTTTACCGGCAGGGTCCCGAGGAACGAGTCGGGAAATGGCATACGTGTTCATAAGGCGAACTTTGAAGTTCTTCATTGCAGTTCTTACCTGCTTAAAATACAAGTGTGAGAAGAAGCTGGCATTAAGTCCTTAGTGAGAAATGATCCTGTTTACCATCATAGCTAAGTATACAAGTTTTCTAAAGAACGCCACTTTGATGACATCTGAAGAACAAAGGGACAGATATAACACATTTTATGCAGTCAAAATACATCTGGTGTAGTATAACAATTGCTAGAAACGAATGAGTAAGTACAGACGAGAAAATAGAAAATGAAGGGTATGCTTCTCATTTTTTAATTCTTCACCCATTTTTAGTGCATTTCTGTAACACTCATTTCCTTTCTTATTATTGTATGTTGTAAAAGCAAGGGTCTGATGAATATAAAAGTATGACGTTGTTCCTCTGCATTTTCTTTTTTCCCTAAGGGATACCTATAACCAGTGCTTCCTACTATGCCACAGTGACCCTGGATCAGGTTCAGTATATATTCCGTTCTGACACGGACGTTCCCATGCCTTTGATCGAAGAGAGGCATCGGATTCTTAATGAAACCGGGAAAATTCTGCTTGAGAAGTTCGAAGGCTCTTTTCTGAATTGCGTACGAAAAAGTGAAAAAAGTGCACAGAAGTTAATGCACCTGGTAGTTGAAAGCTTTCCTTCTTACAGAGATGTGACTCAGTTTGAGGTGAGCTGCTTCTGTTGGGGATTTTAGAATTCTTAATTATCTTCTCAGTTAACTTTTTTACTTCCAGAACTCCTTTTGAGATTTAAAAACTTAAGTTTTGAAGTTCCTTCCTTGTAGACAAGGAACAGTAACAAAATTGTTAGTGTTTCAAAGACATTACTTTTCTTAGTTTTCTAATTAATATATTTCCTTTATTTTTCTTTTATTCTTTGTCCTTTTAAAATGTTTCAAAGCTACAAAACACTGAACCTTCAATATGATGCTATTTAGGGACAATGAGGTCCTTTTACAACTTCAAAAAATTTACTTCATTGGATGAAAATCAGAATGTATTTCTAAATCCTCTCTAATAAAAAGTATTTTTTGAGGCTCTAACATATATATATATATATACTGTGTTTTCTTTTTCACACGTGGAATACTTGAACAGTGTTATTTTCTTTTTCTTTAAACAGATGTACTTTTAAAATGGTAAACATTTGGTATACCTTTCCACTGTACACCTGGGTTGTGTTTTTGTAAAATTCTTTTAGAATTCACTCTCATTGTGTGTTTTAACTGTGGCAAAGAATTGAAAGCAACTTCAGAGGAATCACATAATATAAATCTATTGAATAAGTTCATGAATGCTTAAATCATATTGAAATTTTAAAGCTACCCTTTTGAAATCACAATTCAACGACTAACAAAAATTCCCAATGATATTGTTTAAGTCGCTCTTTATGATTTACAAGGTGTTTGCATGTACACTCTCATTAGATCCATAGAAGAGCTCTGTGGGGCCTAAGGACAAGGATCATTATTGCCCTGTTTGTAGACCAGGAACCAAAGTCTAAAGAGAAAGGTTAACTGGTTTATCTTACATCATTTAGTCAGGAAATAAATAGCTAGCTTTTCAATTCTGTAAAGTGAGAGATGCCTGATTATGTTAAGATTCTTTTATTTTTCAAAGATTTTATTTTTATTTATTCCTTTGAGAGAGCGAGCATGAGCAAGGGGGAGAGGCAGCAGGAGAAGCAGATTCCCACTGAGCAGAGCCAGATGTGGGGCTTGATCCCAGGAACAGGAGATCATGACCTGAGCCGAAGGCAGATGCTTAACCATCTGAGCCACCCAGGCGCCTCAGTTAAGATTCTTTTAATTGCAAGTGACAGACACAAAACTAAAAAAACCTTAAGCAAAATGAAGAATTTGGGGATAGGAACATCAAGGATCAAGGACTCAGTGCCATCAGGATTCAGTCACTACTCTTTGATTCTCTTGGCTCTGTATTTCTCGCAGACTAGCTTTCTCCATGAAGTAGATGTTCATGAATTTTGCATCTTATTGCTTCAACCACCAGAGAGAGAGCGGGAGGGAGGGGTAGACACCCTCTCAGGTACCGTTCTAAAATTCCTGGCTAAATACTGATCAAATCAGCAGGGATTATGATCAATGAAGTGTGGCTGAAGGGGCTGTGGGTGGGGCAGAGGCAGTTCCTAGAAAAGAGACCCTAGGCCACTGCTAAATTTCATTTTGTTCTGACTAACCGTTTTGCTGATGCAGAGGTTACTTTGAGATTTATCTTTGTCTTTTTTTTTTAAAGATTTTATTTATAAAGATTTTATTTATTAGAGAGCAAGACACACACACACACACACACACACACACGGTGGTAGTTGAGAGCATGAGCAGTGGGAGGGGCAGAGGGAGAAGCTGAGCAGGGAGTCTGATGCGTGTCCCAGGACCCTATCTGAACCGAAGGCAGACACCTAACCGACTGAGCCACGCAGGCACCCTATCTTTGTCTCAACCTTTTTTAAAGAAACTGTGGATCAAGTTCCTTGGTTCATGATTCAGGCCATCTAAGTGTATTCGTGTATAAAAAAATGAAACTGCCGTTCATGTGGCTAAGAATCCATGTATTCCAGAATCAACATTGGTTGTAGCAGAAGAAGGGCTAAGAGTAAATTTAGGATGACTTCAGGATGGAATAAATTCATGACATGTAGTTTGTTTGTCTTGAAGTAGTCTTGAGTTTTTGTTTTTGTGGAAGAAAGAGTAAACTTTTTTGGTAGATGGTAATACCAATTTAGTAAGCAACTTACTGATTTTCTATTTTATTACAGCACAGTGCTTTTGATTTACTTTGCTGAAAAGTTCAATTTTTTAAAAACTGTGCCGGGAGGGGTGCCTGGGTGGCTCAGTCGTTAGCGTTTGCCTTCGGCTCAGGTCTTGATCCCAGGGTCCTGGGGTCGAGCCCTACATCGGGCTCCCTGCTGTGCGGGAAGCCTGCTTCTCCCTCTCCCACTCCCCCTGCTTGTGTTCCCTCTCTCGCTGTCTCTTTCTCCGTCAAATAAATAAATAAAATCCTTAAAAATAAATAAATAAATAAATAAAATAAATCAGCCTTAAAATTAATCTATATCCTGGCACAGTTGTTTTGTTTTGTTTTTTTTAAGATTTTATTTACTTATCTGACAGAGAAAGAGACAGCGAGAGAGGGAACACAAGCAGGGGGAGTGGGAGAGGGAGAAGCAGACTTCCCGCAGAGCAGGGAGCCCGATGCGGGGCTGGATCCCAGGACCCTGGGATCAAGACTGAGCCACCCAGGCGCCCCAAGGCTGATATATTTTAAAATGAATATTAGTACCTGGACCGTTTCCCATCAGTACGCTTTTCTAAAAAACATTCTTAAAGAAAAATCCCCAAAATGTAACAAAAATCATACTTAAGGATTCTGACACTTTCTTAAAGGAGTATTATATTTTTTCATTTATTTTTTTCCAAAAGATTATCATTAGTGTTACCCAAAAGCAACGTATTTCCTATGATTCCTAACATAGCACAGAGCACATATTCATTTAAAAGATATGTAAATAGGGGTGCCTGGGTGGCTCAGTCGTTAGGTGTCTGCCTTTGGCTCAGGTCATGATCCCAGGGTCTTGGGATCGAGCCCCACATCGGGCTCCCTACTCTGCGGGAAGCCTGCTTCTCCCTCTCCCGCTCCCCCTACTTGTGTTCCTGCTCTCGCTATCTCTCTTCTGTCAAATAAATAATAAAATCTTTAAAAAATAAATAAATAAATAAATAAAAGATATGTAAATAGTAAGGAGTGCCTGGCTGGTTTATTCAGTGGAGCATGCGACTTATAATCTTGGGGTTGTAAATTCAAGCCCCATGTTGGATGTAGAGATTGTTTAAAAATAAAATATACATAACGTACTTTGGGCAACTAACTCCAAATCTAGAGGAGTTCTGAGCCTTTTAGGACTGCTTTTGAAATTGAGAAAGTGTTAAAATCAAGTGTATGTTTTTGTTTTTGTTTTTTTAAGATTTGTTTATTTAGAGAGAGAGAGCACAAGGTAGGGTAGGGGCAGAGAGAGGGAGACAAGCAGACTCCCTGCTGAGTAGGGAGCCCTACCCAGGGCTCAGTTCCAGGATCCCAAGATCATGACCTGAGCCAAAACCAAGAGTCAGATGCTTAACCTACTGAGCCACCCAGGCGCCCCATTAAACAATAATAATAATTCTGTTACAGCCCAGTTGTTTTCATAGTACCATTTTTAATGACTTCACAGTAGTATTCCACTATAGGGATGTACAATCCCATAATTATTTGCCCAACAATTGTGTTTGATACACAGTTTTATTTTTTAAATTGAATTTTATGTCATGTTGTTTTCAGTTTTATGTGATAACAAGCAATACTGCACAATCGTTTAACACTTGTAATTATTTTCTTAGAATGCATGGAATCATAGTAATGGAATTGCTGAGTCAGAGCATGGCCTGGATTTTCAGGCTTGTGATACATAAAAATGCTAACAGTTCTCTAGAAAGATGATAACGAAGATGATCAGCAGCAGCATAGGAGAATGCTCTTTTCCCAGCTCCTTCTTAACATGGTGATAGTATTGGTTGCTATATTTTTTAATATTTAACAAGTTGCATAAAATAGTCATAATTGTTTTTAATGTATATTTATTTACTTAGATTATCACTCATTTTTAAACATTATAAACAAATTAATAAACTTTTAATTTGGACAGATTTTAGATCAGTGATTTCCTAACCTGGTTGTACTCCAGAATCAGCCAGGAAGCTTTAAAATTCAGATACATTTCCAAAGCAGCTCTGATTTAGAGCATATAGTAACAATGTAAAAGTCCTAATGAATAAATCAGCTTCCCTCAGGCTATTGTCTTTACTGTGACATACTAACAAAGTGCATGAAAAACGTGGTCTTTTTTTTTTTTTTAAAGATTTTATTTATTTATTTATTTATTTATTTATTTATTTATTTATTTATTTATTTGACAGAGAGAGAGACACAGCGAGAGAGGGAACACAAGCAGGGGGAGTGGGAGAGGGAGAAGCAGGCTTTCCACAGAGCAGGGAGCCCGATGCGGGGCTCGATCCTAGGACCCTGGGATCATGACCTGAGCCGAAGGCAGATGCTTAAGGACTGAGCTACCGAGGTGCCCCTAAAAATGTGGTCTTTTTTGATACTTTAATCACTAACATTTTATGTTACTCTTAAGCATTTGTAATTCCTTTTTTTTTTTTTTAAAGATTTTATTTATTTGACAGAGAAACACAGCGAGAGAGGGAACACAAGCAGGCAGAGGGAGAGGGAGAAGCAGACTTCCCGTGGAGCAGGGAGCTCGATGTGGGGCTCAATGCGGGGCTCGATCCCAGGACCCTGGGATCATGACTTCAGCCAAAGGTAGACGCTTAACAACTGAGCCATCCAGGCACCCCAAGCATTTGTAATTCTTGACCTTTCTAATTTGTTCATGATACATTTGTTGAAGAGAATCAACTCAATGGTCATGGATTTTTTTTTCAGTGATAATAATTGTTTTATAAAGGTACTATTTTGAAAATATTTTATTCACCAAGCAATATTATGGAACACTTAGGGAATTGTTATTTTGGGATTTGCTGGTATTTTCAGTGATATCAGTTAATATTTTAGAGGTGAAGAATTTGATTACTAAAATCATTTGATTACTAAAACCATATCAGCTTGTTAAGAAAATGTTTGATAGATGACTTGAATTTATTTTTAGACTCCTCACTTGAATCTTTTGGTTTTTTTTTCAAGGGTATTATAATCTAATCTTTGTGATATACTAGTTGGCTACCATGGAAACAGTGGTCATGATGTGACAATTTATGTTTTGTTAGATGCTAGCACTGATTTTGTTACGTAAGTCTGGTTCCTGTATTTTTCCACTTTGATCTATGGATCTTATTAAAAATAGGAGATAATAGCTTCTATCTCTTACAGTAAACATGATGTAATAATTGTGTTTGATGCACAGATTTATTTTTTATATTAAGTTTTATGTCTTACTCTTTAATACACTAGACTTAAATATAAACCTAGTTATCATATGTAATTTCCAGTCCAACAATTGCCAGGTTGTCATATTTTGATAGGTTTGGAAATATGGGCTATTCCCAAATGATGTAGAGATACTTTTTTTTTTTTTTTAAGGTTTTATTTATTTGAGACAAAAAGAACGCACGCGTGCACAAGCACAAATGCGGGGAGGGGTAGAGGGACTAGCAGACTCCCCGCTGAAGCTGAATACAGAGCCTGAGATCATGACCTGAGCCAAAGTCAGACACTTAACTGACTGAGCCACCCAGGCGCCCCTAGGGATACTTAATGGTGATTTGTTACCCCCAGCACTCTCATTTATAGACTTTACATCCTGTAAAAAAATGAGCATATGTGTTTGCTCTGGAAAACAAGACACCGAATTTCTTAAAGGTGGTTTTAGGCAATTTACTTAGTAAAAGTAGTTCTGGATTGATTGCAATAGATATACCTTAAGGTTAGGCAAAATTAGGTTATTTCTCATTAGGACAGAGTATCACTGGAGTTTGTTTTTAGTAAATAAAGGAATCTATGTTATCATCTTAAGGAATTTTCACATGGAGCCTTTCCTTGAAGGATTTAATTTCTTATGTTATTTACTTATTAAAACATTCTCCAAAGTGGATAGAATGAATTTTGGGACTCAGTAATATTGATTTTCTCCTTTAGCAGACAAGCAGCTATAAAAGATGATTTGAGATTTTTACCTTTGGTATTAGGATTAGGATTAGATTGTAATTATCCATGTCTTTCCATAGTTTATGCTGATCTGCGTTTGTAATTTTATAGAGAATTTTTGAGTTAAATTATAACCCACTATCCTGTAATGCTTGGTTAAATTTGTTTCTTTGTTGTATAAATATAATAGGGAGTTTATTTTGTTCTGTGGGCTTACATTACTGATTTTGACCATTTCCAAAAAGGTAGACTTGATAAATTCTGGCTGTTGATCAGTTATGTCTTTATCTCTGAAATACGTTTATCATATTATCTGAAAGACAACAGTTAAAAGTTGAATGTTGTGATTCTCTTCAGAGATGAGTTTAAGGATGTTTGTTTCGGGGTGCCTGGGTGGCTCAGTCATTAAGCGTCTGCCTTCGGCTCAGATCATGATCCCACGATTCTGGGATTGAGCCCTGTGTCAGGCTGTCAGGTTCCCTGCTCCGTGGGAAGGCTGCTTCTCCCTCTCCCCCTCCCTCTGCTTGTGTTCCCTCTCTCGCTGTGTCTCTCTCTGTCAAATAAATAAATAAAATCTTTTTTTTTTTTAAAGGGATGTTTGTTTTCTTCTTTATACTCTTCACGAATTATGTTGCAATCAGAAAAATTTAAGAAGCTTTCCAAAGAAATACTGTCTAGCCATTAAAAAGAATAAGCAGGTGGGTTATAGTGACACAAATATATATATGAGGCAATGTCATTGAAAAAGAACACTAAATACCACAATTACCACAGTTGTATTTTATGTGCCTTGAGAAATATAGGAAGTAAATTTGGAGTGAAAGAGATAATTTAATATTTATTAGAGTCCCTTTTTTTTCTCTAAAAGGTCCATAAATTCTTACCAACACTAAAATTATTGCACCCTTGAGAAATGTTTTCAATGTGTGCCCTTTTTTTTATAGCATACATAAAAGCTATCGGATACCCAGGTAACATTTATATTCTCTTCATTCATCAGGGGAAAAGAATTTCTTTTTACAAACGGGCCCAAATCCTCGTGGCAGATACGTGGAGTGTGTTAGAGGGGAAAGGAGACGGCTGCTTTAAAGACATCTCCAGTATCACCATGTTTGCCGACTATAGATTACCTCAGGTTCTTGTTCACCTCGGAGCGCTGAACTACTCCAAGGAACTACTGGAAAAGCTTCTCAAAGGTTTGCCAGCTTAAGACATTCTTTGTTATACTATGAATTGTGATTGAGTCTCTGTCTTGTTTCTTTCACAGAAGTTCTCCTTTCCTTTAAAAAAAAAAAAGCACTGTTTATTGTTAAAAGCACATGTAAAGGGGCACCTGGGTGGCTCAGTCAGTTGAGAGTCTGCCTTCGGTTCAGGTCATGGTCCCAAGGTCCTGGGATCAAGCCCTGCATCAGTCTCTCTGCTCAGCGGGGAGCCTGCTTCTCCTTCTTCCTCTGCCTGCCGCTCTTCCTGCTGTGCTCTCTCTCTGTCAAATAAATAAATAAAATCTTAAAAAAAAAAAGCACATGTAAAGAAAAATGCAGGGACAATTGAAGTAAGAGAAAATCACTTTTTTTTTTTTAAAGATTTTATTTATTTATTTATTTGACAGAGAGAGAGGGAACACAAGCAGGGGGAGTGGGAGAGGGAGAAGCAGACTCCCCGCTGAGCAGGGAGCCCGACTGGG
This sequence comes from Leptonychotes weddellii, assembly GCF_054177405.1. Lineage (NCBI taxonomy): Eukaryota > Metazoa > Chordata > Mammalia > Carnivora > Phocidae > Leptonychotes > Leptonychotes weddellii. The sequence goes on along the minus strand of NC_138382.1, from coordinate 21,151,828 downwards.
GGCTCGATCCCAGGACCCTGGGATCATGACCTGAGCTGAAGGCAGATACTTAATGACTGAGCCCCCCAGGTGCCCCGAAAATTGCTTTTTGTTGTTGTTTACACTGTAGAATGTAGGGAATTACACTATTTAGTCATAGTTTCAGAGCCTCATCTTAAAATGAAACTGAAGTTTCTGTTACCTGAAGGTGTGTGATGGATGCTAGGTCCATCAGGTGTAGTATTTGAAGAGTGTTAATTAAGCAGTGAAGAGCACACTACATTATGAAATAAAAGGTGGCCTGAGAGATAGGTAACATGCAGTGGGTTTCAAGTCAGGAGGCTCCAACGTCTGCCACTGGGTTACCTTGCATGAGTCATTTGCTTTTCTAGGCTCATTTATTTATCATTATTGGATTCAGGTATTGATTCTCAAGAGCGGGAGCCTTGTTATAATAAATGAGCATAGAAAATTATGTTTGTGTGAAAATCAGCTTTTTTTAAAGTTTTTATTTAAATTCTAATTCGTTAACATAGAGTGTAATATTGGTTTCAGGGGTAGAATTTAATGATTAGCTTTTTGGTTTTTTTTTTTTTAAAGATTTTATTTATTTATTTGAGAGAGAGAGAATGAGAGAGAGCACATGAGAGGGGGGAGGGTCAGAGGGAGAAGCAGACTCCCCGCCGAGCAGGGAGCCTGATGCGGGACTCTGTCCAGGGACTCCAGGATCGTGACCTGAGCCGAAGGCAGTCGCTTAACCAACTGAGCCACCCAGGCGCCCTAGCTTTTTGTTTTTTAAACATGTCTTTGTATAAGAAAAATAATTATATAATTTTCACGTTAATTTCTCTCTTTTGAATGCAGTATTTTCAGCTATTTTTTTAATTTTAGAAGAAAGTAGTTGTTTGCTTGTTTTTTTAAGATTTTATTTATTTATTTGAGAGAGAGCGTGCGTGCACAAGCAAGGTAAGGGGCAGAGGAAGAGGGAGAAGCTGACTCCCCACTGAGCTGGGAGCCCGATGTGGGGCTCAGTGTGGGGCTTGATCCCAGGACCCCGGGATCATGACCTGAGCCAAAGGCAAACGCTTAACTGACTGAGCCACCCAGGCACCCCAAAGCAGGTAGTTTTTATGACTGAATAATTTTCTCTTGTGAAATAGATTTCAATCACCCAAAATAAGAATAACACAGAATATAAAGAATATAAATTATTGCTGTGGTTGCTTCTACCAGTTTTTATGCTGTCTTGGGCAATCCATTTTATCCCTCTGTTTCTTCATTTGAAAATAAAGCTATCTTACGTTGTAATGATCATGTCCTGGATCATTAATTATTGGATACCAAACATTTAAGCATTCAGGGCTTCTTTTCCATGTAGCCATATGCAGCTGATCTTTTTTTGGCCGGTCTGTCCACTGCTGGTTCCTATCCGTAACCATTCTCTTGCCTGGTTTCCCTCACCCACATTTTCTTTTTTTTTCCAGTTCAATTCCTACACATCCACGAGAGATTAGCTCAAATACTGTCTCCTCCACATAGCTTTTTCCAGCTTTTCATGATTTGTGCACCTCCTCCTTCTGAATGTTTATAGCACCCAATTGTCTCTGCTACTGTGGGGGAAACCCTGCTGAGAACGGATCATGTGGCACAGCCGTACAGAGTGGTCTGAATTTTCTTCTACCATCCATTGCAACTGCAGAGGCCCTCTTCCAGATGTCCAGCTGCAGCTGTTGTTACTGCCTCTGTTATACCCAGAGCGTGATCTCATTTCTTTGCCTCTTAGTTTATTTAAGCAAAGTTGGATTTTTTTCAAAAAGTACTTCATTAGCAAACTTAGAGGAGAAACAGAAACTATAAACGTAAAGGAGTACACACAAGGATAGCACACTAGTTTTTAAAAACTATCTGAAGTGAAATCTAGAACCAGGTAACTTGACTAGATGAGGTAGAACCTTCCTTAACTGGCCTTCAGTGATACTTCTTCCAAATTTGAGGATAGGTTACACTTATATATGTATATTTTTTTCCTCTCTCCTCTTCTGAATATCTCCAGGCTAGCCCTTGGAAGACCTACCCAGATTTCCATCCATTTTATCTTTTTTTTTGGGGGGGGGGTGGTAAATACAGTCTTTTCACTTTATTTTAATATGAATTTAGATTCTTTTTTTTTCTGTCCATTTTATCTTTAACCCATCTCTTCACCAAAGGCATATTTTTTTAGCCAGTTATAAATACTGCCAATCCAGTTTGGCTAAATTTATATTCTTCACTCTGATTCTAGGGCTGACACCAGTCATGGTATTTAAGGCCCACCCGAATCCAGTATGACCTTATCTTGATTACATCTGCAAAGATGCTATTTACAAGTAGGGCCACATTCACCTGTACCAGGAGTTAGGGCTTGAATGTGACTTTTTGGAGGACACAGTTCAATACTACAGTTACTTATTGGATGGAGGGGACGTAAGTAATGCTATTTAAGATCCCAGGTGCGACAGTGGGCCCTAGTGGGGCTGGGGCATTGTCCTACTTTTCAGTGGATCACAGGGCCTCTTAGGTACTATGAAGCTCTGTGGAAGGCTTCGGATTGGTGGTCAGAGGCCAAATATAACCTGCAGGTGTGTTTTGTTTGGCCTGACCAGTGTTTTAAGCACTTTTAGTTACTTACTAACCTTGACAATTAGGAGATTTCACATGAAAATCAGACTTTTTTTTTTTTTTTTTTTAAGTGGACTCCACACCCAACATGGGGCTTGAAACTACGACCCTGAAATCAAGAGTCCCATGCTCTACCAACTGAGCCAGCCAGGCACCCCAAAAATCAAACTTTCTGACTTCACTTGTAAAAGGGGGAGAAATATGGGAACACTGGGTCTACCATTAGACAGGGCAGCACGCATTCTGTAGCTCATGACAGTTTGCATCTGGCTGTGGCATTCCCTTACTCTGTCTCCCTGATCCTTAGAGGCAGTTGAGTTGATGAGCCCAGTTTTAGCCTCAGTGGCAAAGTACAGCCAGTACCCATCTTGCAGGATCAGCTTCACCCCGGAGATGGGCACTGAAGAGACTGCGGGGCCTGTGAAGCTCTCAGCTACATATTCAGGGAGGGCTTGACCAAAGGATCCTGAATCCAAAGAACAGTGGTGGTCTTCCTTGCTCAGGTGAACAGCTTTGATTTCTTAGGTTCTGCTTGATGCACTTAGGACGTACCTAAGACAATGTTCAGTTTTCAAGTGAGAAAGGGAGGTATTGTTTATTTGGCCCCCTTGGAGTCCTCCAAATTTTGCAATGTTTTTTTTTTTTCCTGACATCAAATCCAATTTTAAATCCTTTGTTTTCAAGAATTTAATAATCTTGCTGTCATATTTTTAAATTTCTGGTGACCCCCTGTTCATTTAGCAGCTATTTATTGGGGAGCGTATGTGCAAGGTGCTCTGCTACCTCCCAGGAATAGTGACACAAGCCAGACACGGCCCCTGCCCTTGTGGAACATGCAATTTTGAATTAATGCCTGAGTTTAGAAGTGGTTTAAATGACCCAAAATCAAGTCCGTGTAGATTTTATGTTATTGATGCTTAGTACTTGCTCTGTTTTTTTTCCCCCTTGCAGGAGAAATGCTCTCGTATGGGGATAGGCAAGAGGTGGAAATCAGAGGGTGCTCACTTTGGTGTGTTGAACTGATCCGGGATTGCCTTCTGAAGCTTATTGAAAAAAAGGGTGAAAAAACTAGCGGAGAGATCAATTCTATTCTTCTGGATTATTACTTGTGGGACTACGCCCGTGACCACCGGGAAGATATGAAGAGAATTCCCTTTCATCACACGCGCTGCATATATTATTGATCCAAAGTAAACTTGCATTTTTGTATCACATAATCATTTGTACAGTTTCGCCTTAATATTAAGAGAAGGTAGGGGTGCCTGGGTGGCTCAGTCGGTTAAGTGTCTGCCTTCGGCTCAGATCATGATCCCAGAGTCCTGGGATCAAGCCCCATATGGGGCTCTCTGCTCAGTGGGGAGTCTGCTTCTCTCTCTCCCACTCCCCCTGCTTGTGTTCCCTCTCTCGCAGTCAAATAAATAAAATCTTTAAAAAAAGGAAAAAAAAAAAGAGAAGGTAGTAGACGTTACAGCAACAAGAAAAGTGATTACCCAGTCTCACTTAAAAAATTTTTCCTGACCCATCACTCTGCATTCCCAACTTTGTCCTTTGTCTGCTTGTTGAGTTTTGATCGTATTTTTCTTTTCTGTGGGCACATGACAGGAAAAATGAAGGAATTGTGATGCTCTCTTTAAAGCTCACATCTCTTAAAATTAATCATGCCTTATAATGTGATTAGTCATCAGTGATAATATTTCATCCATTCAATTGGTATCTTTTCTCAGGGTGTACTAATTTCTTATATACCTTGATCCTTTGATATGGGGGGGGTAGGGTCTTAGCTGTATGAATGCTGTGGCTTTTGTATAAATCAATCTTGACAGCTTATTTTAAGCTTTTTATTGGTATTGACAGTGGGTTTTGCACATAGTGATTTTCAGTTTAGGAAATCTATCTAATACTCCTTTTTTTTTTCTTTTTCTTTTTTTTTTTTCAGTGTAACTATACTGAAATTGAATAAAGGTTTTAAAATTTTTTCTTAAACCCGGAATGGATTATTTCATTAAAATAGAATTTACCACATATAATTTTAAAAGGTTTACAGTGAGGGGTGCCTGGGTGGCTCAGTTGGTTAAGCCTCCTAACTCTTGATCTCAGGATTGTGAGTTTAAGCCCTGCTGTTGGGCTCCACGCTGGGTGTAGAGCCTACTTTAAAAAAAAAAAAAAAGGTTTTAAGTGAATTTGATTATGTGCTTTATGTTGCAGACATTTTGTTGCCTACCAAGCACTCATTTCCCACCTTCAGCCCCACCTTCCTTCTAACATAATCTTGATTTTTGTTAGCTACCAACCTTGTCAGCTAGCCGTGACTTTGTGTGAATTCGAAAAGGCATCCTTTTCCCCAAGCACTTTACTGCCATCTGCTGAAAATTTATCATACTAACCTTACAAATGACAGTGACTGAATGTGAAGGTGCCTGGCCCGCACCCCTCCCCCTTTCCCGGTACCCCCCGCCCCCCCTTGTGCACTGCACAGCTAGCACCACCATAAGCAATGCTTTGTTTTTATCCCTCCCTTATGTGACTCAGGGAAGGTGGTCCCGTCTTCATCTCAAAAGGTAGACCGGCTTAATATGAAAGGTTTATTGATAATCCTATCCTCTGCCTGTGATTGCTTTAGTAATGGGTATATAATCTCCTGGCCAGTGACATTGGAGGAAAGTCTGCGGGGGAAGCTTCTGGGAAAAGGTTTCTTCACTTTGAAGAAAGAGATAGAGGAGAAGGTCCCTCTTCTTCCTCTGAGCAGAGTTCTGTCTGAACTCGATGCCTGAAGCTGTTAGTAGCCCTTGTGTGGAGCCAGAGCCGGTGCCCCTCCCCTGCTGCACCTGTCCCAGCTACTGACCTCATTCCTGAGGTGATGGACATATTGCCTGATTGCCACCATTTTCAGTGCGTCTTCTGTAACTTGGAGTAGAATGTATCAAAATGAATAGTTTGCAACTTAACCCGCTCTCAGGGGACTCCTCCTCCTGCTGCCTTCCTGCCCCTCTCCCTCTCCTTGGGTCCCCTCCATCCTTGGGAGCTCTGTATTAACCCTCAATAAACTTTGCTTTGCTGCCCACCACTCTTCATCTGATCTACCTCTTCATTCCTCGAAGCGGCGGGACCAACAACTTCTGGCACTAAGGGAAAAGAAATGCTGCAACATTAGTTCTTATTCCTTTGTGACTCAATTCCTTTTAATAAAGCTTTTGCTCTGTAACAAGTTTAAAAACATTTTGGCTTTTTTTTTTTTCATATTTCATAAATTCTTCAGTGGCTACCTGATGATTTGCCTCCCTCTATAAACTCAAGTAAGTCGGCCATGGGACCAAGTTAGTGCCCTCCCACCGAAGCAAACAGGTTGGGTTAATGACTTGTCACTGCATGAAGTGTCTCAGTAAGAGGATGATTTGGGGGAGGGTCTAAGGATGCAGTGCTCTCTCTAGATTGGATGCTGTCAGAAAACAGGGGCAATCGGACCTTTGGCTCTCTCAGTAAATCTCATCTATAAAGAGAGGGCTAGGGCAAGGAAGAAGTGGAAGCCGTCCAGCAGATGCCACTCATTCACCAAGATAGAAGGATGTTTGGTACTGTGTGTGTGGCACAACGGCCTTGTTTTTGTCTGTGCTTGGACAACATTATCAAGCAGCCTTATTTCATCTCACTTTTTCAGTCTTGATGTTGGTATTCTGGGAGACTGTTCAAAAGGAGCATACCATGGGGTGCTGTGAGGGCCAGCTTTCCCAAGGGCTGCGTTCGTTCCTTTCACAACCTTTACCTTCCCCCTGGCTAGCACTAAAGAAATGAATAGATTTCATTCGATTTCATTCAGAAATCATTTATTGAGCTCCTTCCCCGTGCTCCCTCCCCTGAAGCTGAATGGGTCATGCTTTAATAATCTGGTTGAGGAGGTACAGGTTGAATGAACCACAGCAGATGATGTAGGAATCAGCCTTGAGGCAACTTCACCTTCTTTTTCCTTGTGAGTCTGTGACCCATCTCTCTCAGTGTACTTAGGTCACTTTTTCCTTTTTTTTTTTTTTTTTTTTAACTTTGGTTGATTCTTAGCCATTCGGTGGATGCCATTGTCAAAGACAAAACCTGCTCAAGTAAGGGAGTTGGTCTTGTTCCGCACACTGCACCATGAAGAACACCCCAGATCCAAAGATTAGAGTCTCCTGGCAGGGTGGTGGTGCCTTAGACTTTTCTAGGGAGGAGTAGACACGTTACAGGTTGGGGGGGAGGGGATTTACAGGTGGGGTTGTTTTGCAGTCAGAAGGCTCACTTCACTGAACGGGATTTCCCAGTGCTTATCTCGCTGTCTAGCTGGTTTCAGGGGGACAGACGGTTCTAACCTCAGCTAATCATTAACAACACAAAGAATGAGGGATTAGAGAGGCAGTGTCTGGCTGTGTTAGCAGGTTTAAGCAAAAGGGGAAGGATCTGTGTTGGGCCTTGTCACCGGTGAACAAGGGAAACGTGAGAAAGAGTTAATAGTCTTATTTAAGTCACTTAGAGAAGGGTGCTCCTTTTGGATAGACTGTTTCCCAGAACATAAAAGGGTGGGGGATTTCATTAAACAAAAGGTTGGAGAGATTTCTTAATGTCACTGTTTTCTGGAAATACAGAGTCCAGGTAAAGTTGAACATTGTCACCATCAACCCTTTCTTGTGCTTGGGTATTGTCTGGAAACAAAGTAGGCTGTCATGGCCTGGGCAACATTTTTATTTTCTCATTTATTTTATTTGTTCCCAAACCATGGGAGGTAATGACTCTCAAAGTAAGGAAGTCTAGAATTGTGAGTTCTCCACAGTATAAAATGTCTAGAGTTAGGATCCAAAGTTCTGGGCTCCCCTCAGAGGAATCATTATATGCTCCCTGCCTTGTTCTGTCATCAACTTTTGAACAAATCAGCTAAAATCTCTGTGCCTGTTTAATTCACATATGAAATGGGATAATCTAACTCCGATTTTTTAGTTCTGGTTACAATTTCCTTTTTTAATCATTTTGTAGAATGTATGCATGCCTCAAATCATTTATAGGATGAGGTAGGATGAGACTGTGGTGGTTAATTTTATATGGCTAGGCTACAGTGCCCAGTTTTTGGTCAAACACAATCTAGATGTTGCTGTGCAGGTATTTTTTAGATGTGATTGACATTTACAATCAATAGAGGAATAAAGCAGCTACACTCTGTTAAATGGGTGGGCCTCATCCAATCAGTTGAAGGCCTTAAGAGCAAAAACAGGTTTTTCAGAAGAAGAAACAACTCTACCTCAAGACTGAAACATAGAAACCCTGCCTCAGTTCTCCACTTGCTGGTATGCAGATTTTATTTTTATTTTTTATTTTTTTATTTTTTCTTTTAGAGGGAAAGAGAGAGTGTGTGCATGCACAAGCACTTGGGGGGGGGGGAAGAGTGGGGAGGAAGGGAGGGAGAAGGAGAGAGAGAATCTTAAACAGGCTGTACACCCAGCATGAAGCCCAATGTGGGCTGACCCTGAGATCATGACCTGAGCCAAAATCAAGAGTCAGATGCTTAACTGACTGACCCACCCAGGGACCCCTGGCCTGCAGAATTTGGTCTGAAGACTATAACATCAATTCTTATCTGAATATCCAGTTTGCTAGCTTGCCCACCAGGTTTTGGGCTTGCCAGCACCCTGCCAATTCCTTAAAATAAATCTCACTTTCTCTCTGTCTAGATGGATTGATGGATGGATAGATACAGATTATATATCTATGTCTATCTTTATCTCTATATATTCTATTGGTTCCGTTTCTCTGGAGAACCCTAATACAGGTATGAATAAGTAATGTGGCAAAATAACTCTTGTCTAACTCAAGAATATTGAATATAAAATAAAAAATTAATAAACGCATGGCAACACTAAATCATTTGCAAGATTCCTTTCCTGTATAAAATTCACTAACTCAAGTCATTGGAAGTTTGAAGAAATACATTATTGTGGCTTTCATCGAAGTTTCTCTTTTTCCTATAAACTACATTCCTTCTTTTCTTTTTCCTTTCTGTTTTGATTTATCCCACTGGGTTTAGGATATTTTAGTTTCTTTTCTTTTTTTTTTAAAGATTTTATTTATTTGACAGAGAGAGAGAGAGCGAGAGCAGGAACACAAGCAGGGGGAGTGGGAGAGGGAGAAGGAGACTCCCTGCCGGGCAGGGAGCCCGATGTGGGACTCGATCCCAGGACCCTGGGATCATGACCTGAGCCGAAGGCAGACGCTTAACGACTGAGCCACCCAGGTGCCCCTAGGATATTTTAGTTTCAAGTGAAAGAAACCAGACTGAAACCAGCTTAATGAAAAAGGAAATGTAATGATAAAAAAACCACCCAAAACCCAGATAAGTCCAGGGAAAGAGCTGGCCTTCACCATACCCAGTTATGGTCCAGGGATTAAAATGCACAAAGACCACATCTTGTATTTCTTTTTTGCTCTGTTGGAGGAGATCACTCTAATAGCTAGTGATTCCAGGCCACAGAATGCAAATCTTTGCCAGTAGCACAAGCAAAAATCCGGGGCTTGGCTGACAAGCCTGGCTTAGGTCCCAGGTCCCTGTGGCCTGAGGCAAAGGCCAAGTGATTGGCTGGCCTACCAGGTGGAGCAGGGGCAGTTCTTGAAGAAATAGAGAGGGGGTCTGCTTCTAGAAAGGAAGAGGAATGGTAGGTAGCCCCAGAACCTTGTCTTCTACACCTTTGTATGTTCAGAATTCTTCGGCAGATCGGGATCATTTCAAGTTGGCAACTGCCGACGAAGAGCTAGGAAAAGGGTAAGGCTGCATTCTGAATTGATCCAAGGAAAGAAATAATCCAATTTCCTATCTGGAGGTGGGAAAAACCTAGTAACTCCCTTCCTTCAATATTCGATTTTAATGTTCTCAGGATAGACTAACGATTGGTTGGCAGATGAATTAATTAGTATTCTTTGGTTGTGGGAATGGAATTCAATTATTAAGGCTCAGTAACTTTGATGAAGGCTGAGTTAAAATGAAAAGAAACAGTAGCTCCCAATGGTGTTTAATAAGAAGTCTAGAAATACTTTGAGGAGTGGTGAAAATGGCCTTTGGATGGCAAGTAAAAAATATAAAACCTATGAGTTCATAATCACTCTGCCCCCACTCCAAAAGAAGAACCCTATTGGTTGACTTTAGAGCTTGGTAGGGACCAGTTCATTATTCTCAAAATCAATCAGTGAAAGGGAAAAAAAAATCAAGCATGCATCCTGTCATTCCTAACTGCTGTACTATTTTCAGGATAACCCGATAGAGGGAAAACTCTTCTTATAAAACAATTCCAGCTAATAAATGCGAAAAAGGATATTAGAATTAGAACATTACCATTTTGGAAGCCCTAATAAAATAATAGATCCAGAAAATGATCATCAGTGTCTGTTAAAACCATTAGGTAAAATGTTAATGGGGAACTTTTTAAATGGATGGATTAGGCTGGAGGCATCTGAACTCACTCGTAATTTTTATTTTATTTTTTTAAAAGATTTTATTTATTTATTTGACAGAGAGAGAGACAGCGAGAGAGGGAACACAAGCAGGGGGAGTGGGAGAGGGAGAAGCAGGCTTCCGGCGGAGCAGGGAGCCTGATGCGGGGCTCGATCCCAGGACCCCAGGACCACGACCCTAGCCAAAGGCAGATGCCTAACGACTGAGCCACCCAGGCGCCCCTCACTTGCAATTTTTAACAACACTGAAAGTGGGATATGCAGACACTATGTGCCTCCTGGTGTGTTGCAATAGGAAGTACACAGTCCTGTGTATGAATTATTCTTGGCAGAAAAATTGAACCTGAATCTAATCAGGAATCTAGATCTAACTACTAGTTTTCAGGAAATGTAGGAAATACAAGAACAAGGTAAAATGAAATGACAACACAAAGATGCGATTGCCAAATCTAAGAATGTGAGATGTTCTAAAGGACAAATGGGCACTGTTTTTTCAATAGATCATTTGTTTGTTTGTCTGTGTGTGTTTTAAAGGCGGGAATTGGCATGGGTGTGGAGAAAAGGGAACCCTTGTGCACTGTTGGTGGGAATGTAAATTGGCGCAGTCACTCTGGAAACAGTATGGCAGTTCCAGAAAAAATTAGAAATAGAATTACTATTACATGATCCAGCAATGACACTTTTGGGTATACATCCAAAAAAATTGAAAGCAGGATCTTGAAGAAATATGTACACACCCTTGTTCATAGCAGCATTACTCACAATAGTCAGAAGTTGGAAACAACCTAATTGTCCAATGGAAGATGGGTGGACAAACAAAATGTAGTCTATCCATACACTGAAATATTACTCAGCCTTAAAAAGGAAGGACATTCTGACACATGCTACAACATGGATGAATCTTGAGAGCCTTGAGTTGTTGTTTAACGGGTATAGAGTTTTGCAAAATAAAGAGAGTTCTGGAGATTGGTTGCACAACAGTGTGAATGTCCTCAACACTATTGAACTGTACACTTAAAAATGGTTAAGATGGAAAATTTCATGTAATGTGTATTTAACCACAAATTTGAAAAAGACAGAGGGTAACTGTTACTGATTATGAGAGAATGAAAGGCCATATCAACCCAGTGCTACATGCGGACCATGTTTGGATCCTGATTTGAGCAAATAAACTGTTAGAGAGTGAGTGAGGGAGAGCGATGCATTATGTAGAAAGCCACAACTCAGCTCAGCCTTTCGGGAGGCAGCGTTGACTTTGTCATCCAACACACATAGGCTGCAGTCTTCCCTCTGCCACTTACCAACCATGTAGCATTGAGCAAATTACTTGTTTTCTGGTTTTGATTTTTTAAATTTCTGTAGACACTTACTGAATCTCTGCAATGAGCTTAATATTTACTATCTATTAAATACTGACTATGCTCAACAATGTGGACATAAAAATAAATAAAACATGGTCTCTGCGGATGCTGGAGAATTGATCAATGCAAGAGAATAAAGAACCCCTCAAATAAGCCCATGAATATGTGGGAATTTGTCCCATTTCATTGTTTCTAAGACAATTTTTTTTCACATTTCACTTCAACTTATATGAACTGTATGAACTTATATGAAATATATTTTCTTATTCAAGATCATCTGATTTGGAGTTTCTTTTACTTGTAACATAAAGCACACTAATGATAAACTTTTCAACGAAGTCTTTTTTTATTTTTAAGTAACCCAGAGTTGGTTTTTGTTCCTTGGAACCAAGACTAATTAATTCAACTATAAAAATGACTTTAACCCAGTATTGCTGATGGTTATCATTTTGGTGAATTTTGTTGAATATTTTTACTATCTTGTGTTCTTACATGTGAATTTCTCCCCTGAACGAAATTGAAAAAATTATTGTCATTCTAGCTACCTAACAATTTTTGAGTAATTATTCCTACTTTCAAACCTCACAACAACCCTGTGAAGTAGGGATGAGTTTTATCCCAATTCTTCAGGTGAAAAAACTTGGTATTATTTTGTATCCTTATTTGAAGCATTTTCCTATACCAATTTTTTGTAAACATGAGTTTCAATGAATAGATAATATTATTTTATAAATGTACCATTAATTTATCAATCCCTTTCATTGAACATTTATGTAGTTTCCAAGTTTTTGCTATTACAAATAGTATAATAAACATTCTTGCACACAATTCTTTTTTTTTAAAGATTTTATTTGTTTGAGAGAGACAGAACAAGTGGGAAGGGGGAAAGGGCAGAGGGAGAGGGGAAGCAGACTTCCCGCTGAGCAGAGAGCTGGAATCAGGACCCTAGGATCATGACCTGAGGCAAAGGCAGACGCTTTACCACCTGAGTCACTCAGGTGCCCCAAGCATGTCATTCTTTATCCATGTATCTATTTTCTCAGGAAGATGACAAGAGGTGGGATTATGTATAAAAGTGACTCTTGCTAAATGCTTGTGGGTTACATTATGAAAAGTTGCTGTCAACTTTACAGGTGAGAATGGTTTATTATTTTAATTTGCATTGCTTGGTTTATTAGTGAAGCAAAATGCCATTGGCATGCAAGCCAGACTTCAGTTTTCTTCCAATCTTCTGCCTTCCAGGTCCACAGGGCCAATCTCTGGTTTTGTCCAGCACTAGACTGGACTTGGGGACTGGCATATCTTTAAGTTCCTACAAAAAACCCTCGGTCACAAATGCCTCAGTTAGCAATGCTGACTTTACTGAAGATTTTGCCAGAGAGAGGGAGGAAGGGTTCACTTTGCACACCTCTCAGCATACAGCCTAAGGATCCTGTTAGCCATTTCTGTTCTTCCTGAACCTCCCTTACCAGCTGTCTTCTCTCTCCTCTCTGCTTCAGCCTCTTCCCAACACCTTCCCCTCCCTCCATCTTACTTATTTCTTTTCAAGAGCAGTCAAATAATTCTTCTCCTGGTCTCATATAAACAATATTATTCTTTTTTTCTGAAGCCTGGGCACCAACCAACTCAAACCCAGCTGTAGGCTCCAAAGGGTCTCCTCAGCAAGATTGTGTCTCTCTGGACAGCGGTTTCTCGTTTCAGCTATTAAAGGTAATATCTCCATGGCTTTGAACGTGGACTTCAACTACCTCCATTTTGACCTCAAACTTTCTTTCTTTTCTTTTCTTTATTTATTTTATATTTATTTATTTATTTTAGAGAGAGGTGGAGGAGGGGCAGAGGGAGAGAGAGTCTTAAGCAGACTCCGGGCTTGAAGCACAGAGCCTGGCTCCGGACATGGAGCCCCACGTGGGGCTTGGTCTCACAACCCTGAGATCAGGACCTGAGCCAAAACGACTGCGCCACCCAGGTGCCCCATTGACCTCAAACTTTCTAATGAAGTTCTTCTTTCCAACTTATCTCTTAACTCAGGCAAAGGATCCTGTGGGCAAAGCATCCCCTGATGGGAACAAAACCTACCCCCTCAAGCAATGACAACTGCCCTGAGCCAGCAAGATCCCATGTGATTGACCCCAAGAAATGGTGGATTAGATTTTCACTGCCCACCTGCACATATCCTACCACTTTTGCTGCACATATTCCTTATATCAACTTGGAAGCATTTTCAGCACCTTGGGGACAGTCTTTGAGATGCTAGTCCGCTATCTTTCCGGTGTTGGCCTCACTGAAATAAATTCCTTTCCTGTTTCACCACTACTTGTCTCTCTGCCTTCAGATTTTGTCAGCGGCCAGTGGCCGAACTGGTCTGTTTGGGACCCCTGGAGCCAGGTGCTTCCTGAAAATAGCATGGTCCTGCAAAAACTTTTGTAAGCCAAATGGTGTGAAGTGAAGAAGCAACTACCATTAAATTTTATGGAAAAATTTGACCATTCCCAAACTCCAAAAATGACCTGTTGTAATTCCTCTCTGATACCTTAGGACACATCTTGTTAACAAATGCACAAAATAAATCAAGATAAAGCACAGATGCTCACAGACACACTCAAAACTATGGCGGCTTGATGCCCAGGTGCTAAGTGTGGTTTCCCTGAAGGCGACTCTCTTCTCCCGGGGTGCCCACTGCCTCTGTAAGGGTTGGTTGCAAAATAAACGCTGAACCTTATTTTGGCTTTCACCTTTTATCATAAAATCGAAAATCCTCTTTGGATTTCTTCCATTTAGCAAAAAGAGATAGTAATGTAAGTTTTTCAGCCAAGAGGCATAGTGTGAACTTTTGAAAAGCAGGGGATACCTGTAATTCAATTTAATAACTAAGTAGCTTTTTTCCCCCACCTTCATTCCTAAGTTTCATGAGAGAAGGGATGCTTTTTGAAAGTTACTTAAAAAAAAAGAAGAAGAAACATCTCTTGGAAGAAAATGCTTGGATTGTGCTACTAAAAATGGGGGGGCATTAAGGCATTTAAAACTAGATTGGAAAAGTTAAACATAGAATTATCATATGACCTGGCAATCCCATTCCTAAGTCTATACCAAAAGAACTGAGAACAGATACTAAACAAATACTGGTACGTGAAAGTTCCTAACAGCATTATTCATATTAGCCAAAAAGTGGAAACAGCTCACATGTCCATCAAGTGATGAACTGATAAATAAAATGTGGTATGCCCACACAATGGGATATTATTAAGCAAAAAAAGGAATAAAATTACTGATACATGCTACAACATGGGTGGAGGAGGAAAACATTGTTTAGCAAAAGAAGCCGGACACAAAAGGCCACAAATTGTATGATTTGGTGAATCAAAAATGCCCCAAACGGGTAAATCGATACAGAGAAAGCGGACTGGTGGTTGCCAGGGACTGTGGGAGAGGGGAATGGGAGTGACTGTTTATTGACACGGGGATTTCCTTTTGGGGTGATGAAAATGTTTTGGAACCAGAGGTGATGGTTGCACAACTTTGTGAATGCCTAATGTACACCTTAAAACGGTTTGATGTATGTTATGTGAACTTTACTTCAATAAAAAGAAATGGAATTGGCTGCAAAAATACTGAAACAACGTGAGTCTTTCTCACATTCATTTTGCAAACCGGCGGGTAATTACTTTGGTTCCGCACTCTGCGAGAGGTCCCAGTGAGTTGGCTTTGTAGCCACGCCCGGAGCTGGCCTCCCCGCCCGGTGGGGCGGGGCTTGTGGGGGCGGGGCTTGCCGGGGAAGGGCCTCGTCGGGGGCGGGGTCTGGGGAGCGGCGGAGCGCCCGGCCGGGAGGGGGCGCGTCCGGGACTGGTTTCGCCGGTTGCCCGGAGAACCCGCGACAACAAAAGGCCCGAGCTGCGGCGGCGGCGGCGGCGGCCGGGCGGAGCGAAGCTGGGTAGTCCTGCCCTGGGCTAGCCGCCGGAGACCGGGGCTTTCTCGAGCTGGTCAGTGAGTGGAGGGCCGGCCTGGCGGGGCACGGTGCGGTGCGGCGCCCTCCCGCCCTACTGTCCGCCGCGCCCGCGCTCCAGCCCGCCGTTGCGGAGAGGGGGCGCCGCCCAGGGGTAGGGGGTCGGGCGCCGCTGCGGGACGGCTCGTGGGGTGGGGGGCGGTTAGGGCGACTGCACAGCCGAGGAGGGCGCCGGAGGGGGCTGGGGTCGGTGCCGGGAACCCCGCAGAACGGCCGGGGGAAGTGGGGTCCCCCGTGAGATAGAAGGGCCAGGGGATTAGGGACGCGCGGGAACGCCGGACGGAACCTCACTAAGTCAGATCCTGTGTTTCTGGAGCTGGTGCTTCCAGCTGCCTCATGGGGGTTTCGTTTTGTCACCGGCCTCCCTTTTCCATGCGGATATTGAAACTTTGGTGCAACCCAAGCGCCGTAGAAGTCTGAAAGTCTCCTCCCTCAGAGGCAGGTTTCGTTGAGAAAGAACGGTGCCCAGGTTCTTTCGTTGAAACACCTTTTAAATAACCCTTCGCCCCCTCCAAGTTTTCAAATTTTTGTTTTTCCACTTTTCGTTCTCTATTCTCTCTCTAGTTATTTATGCATTTGTGACCTCTTCTGAGATACTTTTGCGATTCACTGTCCATTTGCTGGGAAGTTTCTTACGGAAATATTAGCAAAGCAAAATTTTTAGACAACCACTACTTCTGAAAAATCACGGGCACTGGATGGCAACAGTATTTGGAGACACTTCTTTTTGATCAGCGACATGGCATCAGTGATCAAAGATTTTCTTGCTTTTCTCCGATTTCAAAACTCCATGGAGTATGCCTAAATATTACCAGCCAATCAGATTTCACCTTTCTTTACTTTTATTGGTGACATAATACATATGCTTCTGATGACTGCAGTTGATCAGAATCTAAAGTTTAAGTGCTATGGATTTTTTTTAAAGATTTTATTTATTTATTTGACAGAGACACAGTGAGAGAGGGAACACAAGCAGGGGGAGTGGGAGAGGGAGAAGCAGGCGTCCTGCGGAGCAGGGAGCCCGATGCAGGGCTCGATACCAGGACCGTGAGATCATTACCTGAGCGGAAGGCAGACACTTAACGACTGAGCCACCCAGGCGCCCCAACTATGGATTTTTTAATACTTAAATTCTTGGATACTAATTTTTGGCAAGCCATAGATTTAGGGGACCTTATTTATTAGAAAAGATAGAATTTCTTTTGCCTTTTTAGAAAAACTTTCCCATTATAAAAACCAAGAAAGTGGGGGCGCCTGGGTGGCTCAGTCGTTAAGCGTCTGCCTTCGGCTCAGGTCATGATCCCAGGATCCTGGGATCGAGCCCCGCATCGGGCTCTCTGCTCAGCGGGGAGCCTGCTTCTCCCTCTCCTACTCTGCCTGCTTGTGTTCCCTCTCTCACTGTCTCTCTCTGTCAAATAAATAAATAAAATCTTTAAAAAAAGAAATAAAAAAAAAAAAAACGAAGAAAGTGAAAATATCCCAGTTACACTGCACCTTTTATTAGCAGTTTTGTTGGAAATAGGTTTGGCTTAACAAAGACCATGACTTTTGTTTTAACGTGATAGCATAAATAAAAAAAATAATCTGTATAATAAAAACTTCAAATATAGATGTTTAAAGACACTTGGAAGAACCAACTCATACAGCATCCTTGTAGTTTATTTGGAAAAGTTTCTAGTACCAAGTGATTGCGGAGTCCTTTAGGATCCAAGGAAAGGTATATCATACATATGAATATTTTTTCACAGCTGACTTTAGTTAGAATGATTAAAACTGCCAAGGTTAGGTGCATCTCTTTATTGTGGCTATTAAATATAGCATGTTGACTCAGGATTTTGCAGCCCAAGGGAGCTGATTTTTTTCTTTTTTACTCTCAGTGGCTTTTAGAGTGATGTATTTGTTATTGTGATCCTTTTCAGACTGTCCACTCACAAAATTATAATGCACAGTACTGCTGCAGAGTTTTTTAAAGGCTAGTGAATATTAAATATGTATTAACATTTCCATAGTAAGTAGGGCTGAAAATGTTTTTTTAGTCTATTAATGGTCTACTAGGCTACTTAATGATACTGTGGAAGACTCTTTTCCAAAGCTGGCTGCATCATTTTACATTTCCATCTGGAGTATGTGATGTTTCCGTATTCTATACGTTCTCACCAACACTTGTTTTGTTTTGTTTTTTAAGTTTTATTTATTTATTTGAGAGAGAGAGTGGGAGAGAGAGAGCACCAGAGGCAGGAGGGTGAGAGGGAGAAGCTGACTCCCCACTGAGTAGGGAGCCTGATGCGGGCTTGATCCCGGGACTCTGGAATCATGACTTGACCCAAAGGTAGACGCCCAACTGACTGAGCCACCCAGGCGCCCCTCACCAACACTTGAACTGACTGAGCCACCCAGGAGCCCCTCACCAACACTTGTTTTGATCTGTCTTAAAAAAAATTTTTTAAATATTAATATCCATCTTTTTAAAAATTGAAGTGTATTTAACACACAGTGTTACATTAGTTTCAGGTGTACAGACAAGTCTATATGGTATGCCGTGCTCACCACAAGTGCAGCTATGATCTGTCATTGTACAATGCTATTGCAATACCATTGACCCTATGCTGTGCTTTTTATCCCTGTGACTCATTCATTTCATAACTGGAAGACTGTATCTCCCGCTGCCCTTCACCCATTTTGCCCACCCCACAACCTGCTACCTGCTACAAACCATCAGTTTGTTCTCTGTATTTATGGGTCTGATTCTGCTTTTTATTTGTTTATTTGTTTGTTTTGTGTTTTTAGATTCTACATATAAGGGAAATCATATGGGGGGCACCTGGCTGGCTCAGTCTGTTGAGCATGCAATTCTTAGTCTCACACGTGAGACTCGAGCCCCACATTGGGTGTAGAGGTTACTTAAAATAAATAAATAAATAAATAAATAAACATTAAAAAGAAAGGAAAAAATAATATGGTATTTGTCTTTCTCTGTCTGACTTATTTCACTTAACATAATACCCTCTAGGTTCATCCATGTTGTTGCAAATGGCAGGATTTCATTCACTTTTATGGCTGAGTAATATTCCATTGCATATATATACCACATCTTCTTTATCCATTAATTTATTTTTATTTTTATTTTTAAAGATTTTATTTATTTATTCATGAGACACAGAGAGAGAGAGAGAGGCAGGCTTCCCACAGAGCAGGGAGCCCGATGTGGGACTCAATCCCAGGAGTCCAGGATCATGACCTGAGCTGAAGGCAGACGCTTAACCGACTGAGCCACCCATGTGCCCTCCATTAATTTGTTGATGGACACTTGGGTTGCTTCCATATCTTGGCTATTGTAAATAATGCTAATAAGCATAGTGGTACATAGATCTTTTTGAATTAGTGTTTTTGTATTCGTTGGGTAAAATACCCAGTAGTGCAATTAGTGGATCATAGGGTAGTTCTATTTTTAATGTTTTGAGGAAGCGCCATACTGTTTTCCAGAGTGACTGCACTAGTTCACATTCCCACCGATCATGCTGGAGGGTTCCTTTTTCTCCACATTCTTGCTAACACTTGTTATTTCTTGTCTTTTGATTCTAGCCATTCTGACAGGTGTTAAGTGATACCTCATTGTGGGTTTGATTGCATTTCCCTGCTGGCTAATGATGTTGAGCATCTTTGCATGTGCTTATTAACCATTTTTCATATCTTTGAGGAAAAAAAGATTTAAATTTGCTCAAATTCATTTCATCTGTTCTTCCTTATAAAGCTTATTGCTTTTGCTTTTGGTGTTATACCTGAGAAACCGTTGCCAAACCCAAGGTTACCAAGAGTTACCCCTATGTTTTCTTCTAAGAGTTTTATGAGTTTTAGCTCTTACACTTAGGTCTGCGAATGATTTTGAGTTAACTTTGTATATGATGTGAAGTAGGAGTCCAATTTCATTCTTAGCACGTGGATATCCAGTTTGTGTCAACCATTTGTTGAAAAGCCTGTTCTTTCCCCCACTGAATTGTCTTGGCGCTCTTGTCAATAATCATTTGCCCATAAATATGAGTATTTATTGGGACACCTGGGTAGCTCAGTTGGTTAAGCATCTGCCTTTGGCTCAGGTCATGCTCCTTGCTTGGCTGGGAGCCTGCTTCTCCCTCTGCCTGCCACTCCCCCTGCTTGTGCTCTCTCTCCCCTCTCTCTGACAAATAAATAAATAAAATCTTAAAAAAATATATAGGGATTTATTTCTGGATTCTCAGTTCTTTTCCATTGATCTTTAAGTTTGTCTTATACCAGTATCATACTGTCTTGATTCCTGTTGCTTGTCTTTAGACTTGGGGAAGTGTGTCCTCTGACTTTGTTTTTTTTCAATATTATTTTAGCTATTCTGTGTCCCTTGAATTTCCGTATGAATTTTAGGATCAATCAATATATAAAATATTAAAAAAAAAGAATTTTAGGATCAGCTTGTCAATTTCTGCAAAGAAGTCAGCTGGGATTCTGATAGGCGTTGCATTTGAATCTGTAGATAAAAATTTGGGGAATATTGTAATCTTAACAGTGTTTTAAGTCTTTCAACCCACGAACATGAGATGTTTTTTGATGTATTTAGATCTTCCTTACTTTCTTTAACAATATTTTATAGTCTTCAGAGTATAAGTTTTACATGTCTTTCATTAAATTTTTATTTCCAAGTATTTTATCCTTTTTGATGCTGCTATAAATGGAATTGTTTTCTTAATTTATTTTTCAGGTTCATTGTAAGTATAGCTACCAACTTAGGTTCCCCCCCACCGCATGGCTTTCTTGATTTGTGTTTCTTTTTCTTTTTTCTTTTTTTTTTTATTAGCATATATTATTTGTTTCAGGGGTACAGGTCTGTGATTCATCAGTCTTACACAGTTCACAGTGCTCACCATAGCACATACCCTCTCCAATGTCCATCACCCAGCCACCCCATCTCTCCCACCCCCCTCCACTCCAGCAACCCTCAGTTTGTTTCTTGAGAGTAAGACTCTCTTATGGTTTGTCTCCCTCTCTGGTTTCGTCTTGTTTCATTTTTCCTTCCCTTCCCCTATGATCCTCTGCCTTGTTTGTCAAATTCCACATATCTGTGAGATCATATGATACTTGTCTTTCTCTGATTGACTTATTTCACTTAGCATAATACCCTCTAGTTCCATCCACATCGTTGCAAATCCAATTTAATTTTTTTTTTTTTTAAAGATTTTATTTATTTATTCGACAGAGAGACACAGTAAGAGAGGG
>NC_138382.1:21113054-21130625 GCF_054177405.1 Leptonychotes weddellii | reverse complement strand
AGACGATGGACTCTGAAAAACAAACTGAGGGTTCTAGAGGGGAGGGGGGTGGGGGGATGGGTTAGCCTGGTGATGGGTATTAAAGAGGGCACGTTCTGCATGGAGCACTGGGTGTTATGCACAAACAATGAATCATAGAACACTACATCAAAAACTAATGATGTAATGTATGGTGATTAACATAACAATAAAAAATTTTTTAAAAAAAGAAGTGCCATTCTTCTAAGTGATCAACACAACTAATTTTGTTTAGGAAACATATTTGCTTAAGAAACATAACTGGTTTTAAAGTGTTGATTAAAAAAATTAGGATACATCAGGTACTTAAGTAAACTCTAAAAATGAATAGCCTAAATTGTAAACAGCAGGATTTCTAAATGGCTGGTACTCTTGGACCCTTCCACCAAGGTTCTGAGGACCACTGCCACTATGACCTCGTCCCGCCAGACTATGACCTCTCTAGGGTCAAGAAACGGTAGCAGTAGCTATACCTCAGTCAAGAACAACCAGATATATTCCTTTAATAAAATGATAGTCATCTTCCATTAACACCATCAACCAGTTTAGCCTAATCAAACAAGAAATTAATATGATGTAGATATAATTAGTGTGGCCTCCTTGAAATGTAACTTAGATTTAAAAAGACAGATTGGGCATAAAATGAAATGGCACTGAGTATCAGTTGTTTAGTACCTGGTGAAATTTTAGCAAATATATTATTTCATGTTCTGTGTTCCTCAAGTAACACAACTAAACAGTATCTTTCACTTTGGCTTCCAATAAAATTCACAACCAACACTTGCCAAGTGCATACCAAAACCATGCTCCCAACACACTTCCTGCAAACAAACCACATAAATTTAATGGGTATGTCCTAAATTCCATTTTTTCTTCATAGTTAAGTACCACTTCCCTAATCAAATCTGCACCTAATTTCTGGGGGCTGTAAAATCTAAGCAAAAAGTACAAGCAGGTACTGAGTGAGGACCTAAAGGATTCTCCTACGGATAAAACACGTGTATTTTCTGAAGGGGGTAAATCAGAGGGGGAGAAGAACCATGAGAGACTATGGACTCTGAGAAACAAACTGAGGGTTCTAGAGGGGAGAGGTGTGGGGGGATGGGTTAGCCTGGTGATGGGTATTAAAGAGGGCACGTTCTGCATGGAGCACTGGGTGTTACGCACAAACAATGAATCATGGAACACTACATCAAAACTAATGATGTCATGTATGGTGAATAACATAACAATAAAAAATTTTTTAAAAAATGAAAAAAAAAAGCCAGGAGACAAACCACGAGAGACGACGGACTCTGAAAAACAAACTGAGCGTTCTAGAGGGGACCGGGGTGGGGAGATGGGTTAGCCTGGTGATGGGTATTAAAGAGGGCACGTTCTGCATGGAGCACTGGGTGTTATGCACAAACAATGAATCACGGAACACTACACCAAAAACTAACGATGTGATGTATGGTGATTAACATAACATTAAAAAAAAACCAAAAAACACGTGTATTTTCATTTGCCCCAATGTTCTTTTGGTCAACTTCCAGGTTCTTGCTCTTAGTCCACAGAGTGAAGCCACTAGATTGGTATCTTACACATAAATTTGTTGTAACCATTTATGACAATTAAGAATATCCCCCGTTAATGAGGATTTGACTAATACCAAGTAGAGTATACCTGCTGAGAAACAAAATCTAAATTCCCATAGATTAAGTATTTTTAATTTTTCAATTTCCCATGAAGTTTCTCTTATACTCTCATAGCTGCAAGTCAAATTTATTAAGCTGGTGATTAAGGTTACAATCACAAGCAGTTACTACATAAAGAAATAGATAATACTGAACGATGTAAAAAAAAATTTCACTGGCTTTTCAGTAAAAGAAAGGTGAGCTTTCATTAGTGCCTCCCGTGAAAGCCGTAGCACCCACTCCACCGTAAAATCTAGGGTAAGAATGAAAAATCTCAAAGAAGCTGGAGAGAAAAGACAATTTAATAAGCCATTTTTGTCATGACTGTTCCGTATCTACTAAGCCCCCTAAATGCTAGAGATCTGACAAAAATTCTGAAAGACTGCTGTTCCAAAGAACAACGGCAAGAAAGAAAATTCAAAACCCTTCTCATTTACTTTTCAACAGCTAGCGGGGAGGAGGAGCACTTTCTTCAAAAAGTAATCCACGATACCTCATTCATGAATGAAAGCCAAATTTCACCCATAGGCTGTCAACCGATGCTCCAAAACTTATTCGCGCAAAGTATACTGAGAAAAGAAATAGGACTGGGCGAGACCTAAATCGGGCAGAGAAGCGGCTTCCAAACCTGAAAGGGAGAAAACAGCGAGTCAGGTCGTGGCTCCAGAAATTTCCGAGCGCCCGGCTCCCGGCGAGGGAGCGCGATACCCGCGGCGGGGAGGGGGCGGCGGCACCTGTCACTCGGCGGCCCCGCCACCACCGTAGCCCCCCGGGCCCGGGCCCCGCGGAGTCTCGGCAGGCTCAGCCACGGCCCGGCGCCGGGGCCTGAGGAGGCGCGGGTCCCTCTCGTCCTCCCCGAGCCCCGCGCCGAGTGGCGGGGCCGCGGCCCTTCCCGAGGAGCGGCCCTCCCGCGCCCTCTGCCCAGAGGCTCCGACCAGCGGGGCCCGTCGCCTCAGGCCGAGTCCCCAACCGCCGAGCCCGAGGCGCACGGAGCTGCGCGGCCGAGGCGCCACCCCCGCCTCAGGGGCGCCGGAGCGGCTCCCCGCGAGGCGGGCCCGCCCTCCGCGTACTCACCGGGCCTCCCCGGCCGCCGGCTCGGCCCTCCTCTCCCTCCTCCCCCCGCCGCCGCCGCTCCCGCGGCTCCCGGGGCGGCCGCACTGGGCGTTGGGACTAGGCTGGGTCAAGGGGCGGGGGCGGGGACGGGCTCGCGCCGGGCAGGGGTCGAGCGGCGGCCCCGCGAGCGGGCGCCGGGCACTAACGGGCCCCGCGAGCGGGCGCCGGGCTGGGCGGGCTGGGCGGCCAGCGGCGGGGAGCGCGGCTGCAGGCTGCGGTGAGGGGAGGGGAGAGCGCGGCTGCGAGCCGAGGGCGGGAGGGAAGTCCCGGCGGAGGGGGCGGCGTGAGAGCCGCGGGGCGGAGCGAGGGCGGGGCCAGGCGCGCCCGCCGCCGCGCGCGGGGGTTTGTTTATTTTCTCGGTTGGTTGCGGCGCTGGCGCGTGGGTAGAGGTTCGCCGGTGACGTGAGCGCCCTGAGTTGGGGGAGAAGACCAGAACCACCTGCTGGAGAAGGGGAGCTACGGGGGCCGGGCAGGGTCCAAACGGCTCGCGTAGGCGGCGGCGCCGCGGTCCTCGGGGTTACCGGGAAAAGAAGGGCTTTCCCTGGGCGTGTGGAAGGAGGGAAGCCTCCCGAGAGGATAGGGCTCCGGGCCATTCCCCCCGCAGTTCGGCGGCCTCACCTGCGTCGCCGAGAGCAGTCTGGGGGCCGTGGAGTGGAAGAGGGCCGTGGGACCTAGTGACCCGGGTTCGACCTCCAATTAGTGAAGTAGGGATAGTCCTGCAAATCAAGATTTCGATAGCAGACTGCATCAGCTCTCCGTAAGGAAAATAACCAACGTTGCTCAGTTCTCTGTAGAGTTACACAGCACTTCAGCGTTATCTCCCTTGGTGCTCCATCAGGTAGCAGGATTCTCATTTTACAAGCCAAGTAACTCACCCAAAGCCTCACAGCTAATAAATGTCAGAGCTGGAACCCAGCTGTATTCACTTCAGATTCTGTACTGCTTACCATTGATCACAGTATGTCCCTAAATTACTTTGATTTAACTAATAGTAGACATAAGCTCCCATAGGTAACGTCAGCGGGGTTACGGACGGTAAAGATGTTAACCTTACCTTCGGAGAGTAAGGAATAAAATAAAGATAAAACACTTCTAATAAAAGACAAACCACGATAGGTGCCATATGAAAAACACAAAGAGTACTGAAGATCAAAAAACTGCTCATATCTGTCTGGGGGATCAGGAAAGAGAGGCAGCATGGAGGGGGAGACATTGGGAATTGACCCTGAAGGAGATGAGGATGTTTTTACAGCAAGAAGGGGTAGCATGAGAACATTTATGAAGATCAATCAATGAAAGTTATGCTCAGGAAAAAGTAAATGGTTAAATTCCAGGGTATGTTGAGAAGTGGCAGAGACAAAGGGGAATGGGGCCCTATGCCAAGTGGGAGAATTTGTATTTAACACAGTACTTTGAGTTTTCGTGGTTTAAAAGTTTGGGGAAAGAAAGGCCTCTCTGTGAATGGATACAGAAATCAGAGGTGGGAAAACCTCCAGACAGACCTGCAAAAGGCCAGGTGAAAGGTAACGATGAGTCTGAACTAAAGGTAGGGCAGGAAGATGATGTGGAAGCAAAATCAACAAAATTTGGCAATTGATTAATTGGTTTTACAGGAAGAGGGGATAACATGAGAACGTATATGAAGGTGGAAGCGAAAAATCAAAGATAGTGGAGGTTCTGAGTGTGTAGGTAATTATAGAAGAGACACAAGTAGGAAGTGCTTTTTGAGAGATCAGTTTAGATTTGGACACTAAGAATCTGAAAGATTGTTGAAACAGCCAGATAGAGGTGGCTACTAAGAAGTTAGAAATAAAAACTTTGAAATATAGGAAAGAGGGTTGAACTAGAAAACAGATTGGTAAGTTAGCAGCTTAGTGGTGCTATCACTGTGAGAGAAAAGAAAACAAAGGGCAGAATCTTGGAGAACATCTTTAGAGCTTTGCTACTCAAAAGTGTGGTCAATGGCCCGGCAGCATTGGCATCACCAGGGGGTTAGAAAGGTAGAAATTCAGCCCCCTCACCCTCAAACATGCTAAATCAGTGCCCTCAATTTAACAAGAACCCTAAGTGATTTGTATCACATCATTGTTTGATAAACTCTGACCTAGATAGGAGAAGCCAACAAATAAAGAAGGGATCTAATCTAGATGAGATAAACCAGCAAAGAAAGAGGGAGGAGGAAGTGAGAGGAGAACCAGGGTAAAGCAAAATCACCAAAGCAAGGTAAATTGGAGTTTCACAAAAGCAGGGGCAGGAAGGAGTGTTTATCGACCCTATCTAATATCACAGAGGTTAAAGAGCACAAAGAAAGTGTGTCTGAATTTTGTAATTGGGTGGTATGATCATATGACCATGTTGTTCTAATTAAAAGCTTGGAAATTCCTCCTTTGTGATGGGAACAGCCTAGAAATATAATCCCCAACCCCCCACCCCCATGTATATGGGACATATGGAAGTAGGCTTGTGGATTTGATAGAAATTCTTTTCTAGTTGCTTCTATTTTCTCAGTGAACTAAGAAGCAAGATCATTTGGCAGACTGCTAATTGTCCATCAAGATCTCTTCTTCCCTTCCTCCTCGGCACACAGACTATTTTTCTCAGCTTTTCTTCCAGTGAGTATGGTCAAGTATTAAGTTATTGCTAGTGGAATGTGAGCAGACATCATTTCTGGCCAGTGTGTCTCCATGCATTTTTCCTTTCTGCCAGCTGGATTATGCAGAGGACTACAAGCCCCTGGGGTTGACGGAGCCACAAGAAAGAAGGTGCCCCGATGGAGGGCTGCCCGCTGATCTGGAACCCCCACCATCAATTATTATGTGAGCAAGATCTAAATTTCTCTATTAGGTTGGAGCTTTTTGGGGGGGGTCTCTTTTAGCTTTACTCTAGCTAATGTAGTCAATAACTGACGGGGTCGGGGCTTGGGAGAAGGTGGAGGGTGGAGAGGTGAAAAAGCAGTCTGACTGTGGGAGAGAGATTGACTAGGGAAGCATAGTAGGGTTTTCAGGCACTAGTAAGGGCTTGCCTGAATGAGTGGTCAAGAACTTACAGTCAGACCAGTGAATATGGTTGTGCATTTTCTGCTACCCGTATTCCATTGCTTATGTGCGGTTTGGGATTAACCAGGACTGAGATTTGGCCAGGCAAGTAGGATGGGGAGCGATGGGCCAAGTGGCTGAGGGTAGAAGCAAAGGGGGCACTGTAACTTCAGAGGAGGTAAGAGGTAAGGCTATGAGAGGGGTGGGAAACAGTGCAAAAAATGGTAGGGCAAATAGATTGGTGTTTCTGATCAGGTTGAAGAAGAGTTGGAGTTTTGGTACTATAAAGAATAATGTGAAAAGATAAGAGAGGGTTGGAGAGTAGGAGGCTTGAAATTAAAATGAGAGGTGGGACTGTAGTTGTCAGTAATGTCAAGGTATAGGGAATAATGATGAGAGTGGGTTGCTGAGATAGCAGCTAGTGTAAGATCGTTTGAAGAGAGCTGGTCAAGGAATTGAGAGTGTTTGAAATATATGATATATATGTATTCATCTCACAAAGAATTACCAAAGGACTGTTAGTAATGTTGGAGTAGCAAGTAGCCTTGGAGAGAGTGATAATGAGCCTGGTACTAAAATTTTCAAAGAATGAGGGGTTGAATTCTCTGAATTAGGGTGTTCAAGGCCATCAGTGCTTCAATGTGTTGAAGTCTTGCAGAGATCATGTTTCATTTAAACAGGCGCTTTCAAGTTTTGTGTTACTAATGTAGGATTTGTAATTGCTTCTCTTTGACCTCTCAGATTACAGATGGTAACTGCTTTCTTTAAGAGGAAATGCCCATCTGTCTGTATTATAAAACAAACACATGCCAGACTTCCCAGTTTAAATGACTATGCTTTAAAATTTGTCATAAACTACTCTGTCCTACCTCCAACATGTATCCTCAAATAGATACATCAAATGTGATGTTAGCTATGCTACATCAAATAATGGCTGTATATGTTCAAAATCTACATGAAAAACCTTAGGTATAACTTAAGTCAGCAATAATAGGGATTGACTAGAGATCTGACAAATTGAAAATGAAGAGATTGCTTATAACTTAGAGAATGATGTACCACGTTATATACATAGGGACTCTGGAGTCAGATTGCTGGGGGTTGAATCATAACACCCATCTAAGGGGTTATTGTGAGGATAAGATATGTAATATATACAATATAGATAAGCATTTAAAAGACTGCTTAGCACATATAAGCACTCAATAAAAGTTATAGTTATTCTATTATTGTACTATAATTCTTCTGGAATTGCCTATAACAATATTTTAGCTTTTTCTACTTAGAAGATATGTTCATTACATCTATACATGTTAAGACCTATTAATAAGGAGACTTCTGGTTAAATGTGGTGCATCAAACACACCTTTTTCTCTACTTCAGATACTTCATTAACAGGACAGTGAAGCAGGGGTGCCTGGCTGGCTCAGTCAGTAGAACATACAACTCTTGATCTCAGGGTTGTAAGTTTGAGCCCCACACTGGATATAGAGATTACTTAAAAACCTAAAAAATAAATAAATAAATAAATAATAAAATCTAAAAATAAAAAATAAAAAAATAAAATGAAGGGTGCCTGGATGGCTTAGTCGGTTGAGCGTCTGACTCTTGATCTCGTCTCAGGTCTTGATCTTACAGTTGTGAGTTCAAGCCCTGTCTTGGGCTCCATGGCCAACATGCTCAGCGTGGAGCCCACTTAAAAAAATAATAATAATAAAATAAAATGAAATGACGGTGAAGCAATAAAAAAAGTATAAACCCATAACATGAAGCAAAGAGGAAAAGATCCCTGCTAAAGAAGGATCCCTGCTGAAGAACAAACCTTAGGAACAGGGAAAGCATATGGATGAGTGATAAGTGATTTACCAAAACTGAGAAAATTAATACCTAAGCCTTCGGGAGGGGGTAGAGCCAGCCAGAATGGACCCATTCACATGACAAACTCTGATGTGTGAAGGCTCTGAAACTAGAGCTGCCATAACTCTGAAAGCAGAGGTGAAATGGGACTGAAAACCAGAATTCATTATGAAAGTTGAATACAGAACAGTGGGATCCTTCCTTCCCCCGAATCCCTACCCCATTCCATGCTGCCTTACCTCAGTAGAAGATAGGATGTTTACTTTCTGAAGAGGTTGAGTCAGAGCTCATCTGGACCCCAGGCAGAGCTGAGGACAGGAGTGACTCACTCCACAGAAAAGCAGAATTAAATGAAGTTGTGCATATTGAATCACAAGACATATCCTGCCTGCTCTATTCTCAAATTCAGGTTCTAGGTATTTGAAGAAACCTCACAGGAAAGATCTTCAGATGAACTAACAGAAGAAAGAAAGAGAGAGAAGGACAGAGAGGGATGTGGGAGGAAGGAAGAAAGAAGGAAGGAGGGAAGGAAGGAAGAAAAAAATAAGAAATAGAGGAAATAGAGCTAATGCAGGGAACAGAAAAAAATGTCAAAATGAAAAAAAAAATCTCAAAAATTCTAACTCAGAAATTCTTTTTTTTTTTTTTTAAAGATTTTATTTATTTGACAGAGAGAGAGACAGCGAGAGCAGGAACACAAGCATGGGGAGTGGGAGAGGGAGAAGCAGGCTTCCCGCCGAGCAGGGAGCCCGATGTGGGCCTCGATCCCAGGACCCTGGGATCATGACCTGAGCTGAAGGCAGACGCTTAACGACTGAGCCACCCAGGCGTCAGAAATTCTAACTCACATATGCTCAGGTGGCTACTGGAGGGAGGTACCTCACCAAGATCAGGGTGTAAACCAAGACACAGAAACACATAGGACCTAATAAAACAGGAGCTCAGACAAAAGGAGAAAACAGAGAATTCCTGAGATGAAGCTGAAGAAAAGGTCCAGGTTGACACCTGTGTAACAGCCTGGAGAGCAACCAGTCCATTTCAACACAGGAGGAGGGAGGGCTCCAGAAGGGATGTCACCAAGAAAACACAAAAACAAAAACACTGAACTGATCAATTACCTAATGTGCTCAAATCTTATGAACAAAATCTCAAAGCTCTGATGGAAGAGATGAAATGGTGACAAGTATGGAGAACAGTAAGCAACCCCAGAAAGAGGGGACTATAAACTCCAGGGGAAACAAAAGATTTGTGGTGGACTGTGTGATGGTTTAAGAATATTTGATGTCACCTCCCTGGAGGAGAAGTATACTTCCCTGCCCCATCGTGAATTGCAGTGGCCAGTGAAATAGGAGCACAAGCGAATATGTGACTTCCAGCCTGAAGCTTAGGAGCCATGTCTCTGCCCCTGCCACAAGACAGGCACTGTTCGGAGGCCGCCTCTGACCGTCTAAGTCCTGAGTGAAGACACATGGCACAGAATTCCAAATGACCTGCCATTGGATAGGCAGTGTCAATGAGAAGTCAACCCTTATTGTCATAGGCCACTGAGGTTTTGGTGGTAGTTTGTTAATGTGCCATAATTAACCACTCCTGGCACAACACGGAGCAATGTGGACAACATATAATAGGCATTAAATATATACGATAAATACTCAACAAGGTAATAGAAACATATTGAGCAATTAGTAAATGGCGCAAAGTGTCTAAAACTGAAAAACTAAGATGTGGCAGTAGAAATAAGATCTTTAGAAATGTGGAATTAAGTAGCAGAACAACTTTTTTGGGGGAAGCAGGCATCAGAGTAATGATAGATGGAGCAGGGACTTCTGTTCATCATTATGAGCCTTGTAATCATTTGACTTTTAAACCATATACATTGTCACTTTGAAAAAAATAAAAATTACATTTATTTTTAAAAAATGAATTGGTAAGTGAAAGGACGAAATGTTGTATTATTGTTTTTGATTCAGCCAGCTTAATAGATTGACCATTAATCATCCCACTGTAATACTAAGATTGTAAGTAGAACCTAATTCTTGATTAGCTTTAAAAATACCTTTTTTCAAGAATATTGAATAAATTGAAGCACCAAAAGCTAAACTTTTTCATTGTACCTTCACACTGTCCACTGCAAAATAGAAATGTTCATGCTGCTTTCCTAGTATTTTGACTCAGCTACCTCCTTCCTGCACCCTTACTGTAGTGTTATTTATAGTGTACTATTTATGAAGTCAAATGTCACTAACTTGAATTTAAAAAATGACCTACATGTATATGGAATTATCTTGTGAAAAACTATTTTATACTTTCAAAAATGATTATTTTTAAAAATACCCTTTGGTCTTACATTAGACCAAAAAATTTTTTTTCCTCAGATGCCTTGCAGTGATTAAAATTGATGTTATGTATAGTTACAGATATGTATATAGAGATCTATATCCTGCATATATATATATATAAATATATGAGGTTCAGATATATATCCATTATTCACCTATAAATTATTTGTAAACAATTTGTTCTACTTAATGGGTTTTTAACTCTCTTCTGATATCTTGTACACCATTTGTCTATGTCTAAAGGATCTGGAGCAGCAAAAGTAGACTAGTCCAATTGCCATATAATAAATGCAGCAGGCTTTCCATAGCCTTTGGACTCTTTAGTGTGGCCCCTTTCTGATATGAGCTCTCTTCCTATCCTCATTCCCAGCCATCTCCTATACCCAGCACTAATTCAGTCATTCAACAGATACTTATTTGGGGTCCCCAGTGTACTAGCATGCAGTTCCCTGAGTATATGATGTCTCCCACTTCTTAGCCTTTGCAAAGGAGTTTCCTGATCTAAAATGCTATTCCTCCCATTCCTGTACCTTCTAAAAGCCAACCTGTCCATTAAGACACAAGGGGCACCTTCCTGGGGAAGCCTTCCCTTAACTCTTGAAGTTAAAAGCCCTTCCTCTCTACTCCTATAGTACCCTCTATATTTTTACCAGAGCCATTATATTCTCCTTTATATTGTGAGACCCATTAAAGCAAGAACCTGGCCTGTTTTACTCACTGGTATGTCACTTCAGTGCCAGACTCACTGTGCACCTTCAAATGGGCAAAATGTTATTGTCTGTCTTTTCTCAATGGACTATATGCTCCTTGATGGATGGGTCTGTGATTTATTCACCTTTGTTTCCTTTAGCATTTAGCACTCGGCACAAGACCTAGCACACAGAAATTTGTTGAATAAATTAGCTCTCTCTGCATTATCATTAATCTTTAAAATATATGCGTTGAGGGGGGTGCCTCAGTGGCTCAGTCGGTAAAGCATCTGCTTCTGGCTCAGGTCATGATCTTGGGGTCCTGGAATCGAGCCCCACATCAGGCTCCCTGCTTGGCGGGGAGCCTGCTTCTCCCTCTCTGCCCCTACCCCTGCTTGTGTGCTCTCTCTCTCAAATAAAATCTTTAAAAAACAAATATATATATATATATGCC
Organism: Leptonychotes weddellii; assembly: GCF_054177405.1. Lineage (NCBI taxonomy): Eukaryota > Metazoa > Chordata > Mammalia > Carnivora > Phocidae > Leptonychotes > Leptonychotes weddellii. The sequence goes on along the minus strand of NC_138382.1, from coordinate 21,119,444 downwards.
TTGAAGAATATATACAAAGTATCCTCATGATACAGAGAGACCATGTGCTGAGGATTATTCCTTTTGTGTTTTACTTAAATAGGAAAAGTACATGTGGAAGACCCAAGACCGGAGACCACAAATGCCAAATTACCCAGCTGTGCTCTATGATCTTACCACCCATAACCTAGATTTAAAAAAAAAAAATGAAATTCTTAAAGGAATAATCTTAAAATAACCAGCTAAAAATTTATCAACAACAGCAACAACAAGTTGGAATTTCTGCTCATTTAGTCAGTTTGTATGGGTAAACATTACCTACATTCCTTGATTCGTGGTATGGTATATTTCTAACCCAATTTACTATCAATCAAAACCAAATTATTATCAATATACAAAAATCAGTTATATTTCTATCCACTGGCAATGAACAATCTGAAAATGAAATTAAGAAAACAAGTCCACATATAATATCAAAAGGAATAAAATATTAAGGATCAAATTTAACCAAAGAAACATAAGACTTACAACTATAAAACACAGTTGAAAGAAAGTAAACAAGACCTAAAGAAATGGAAAGTCAGCCCATGTTCACGGATTGGAAGACATAATATTGTTGAGATGGCAGTACTCCCCAAATGCAGCTACAGATTCAAAGCAATTCCTATCAAAATTCCAGCAGCCTTTTTTTTTTTTTTTTTGCAGAAATGCATAAGCTGTTCCCAAAATTCATATGGAAACTCAAGGGACCCCCAAATAGCCAAAACAATATTGAAAGAGAACAAAGCTGGTGAATTGACACTTCAAAATTTACTAAATAATTAAAGTAATCAAGACAGTGTGGTATTAGCATAAGGAAAGACATAAGCCAAAGGAAAAGAACCAAGAGTCCAAAAAAACCCCCAAACATCCATGATCAGTTAGTTTTCAACAAAAATGCCAAGACAACTCAATAAGCAAAAAATAGTTTTTCTCAACAAATGGTACTGGGACACCTGGATATTCAGATACAAAAGAATGAAGTTGGATCCCTACCTCACATCATACACAAATATTAATTCAAAATATACCCAAGACATAGCCATAAGAGCTAAAAACTCTAAAACTCTTAGAAGAAACCATACGTGTAAATCTACACAATTTTGGATTAGGCAATGGTTTCTTAGATATGACAACTAAATCCCAAACAACCAAAGGAAAAAAAATAAATTGGATTTCATCAAAAGTAAAAACTTTGTAATGCAAAGACCACCATCATGAAAGTGAAGACAACCCACAGAGTCGGAGAAAATATTTGCAAATCATATATTTGATAAGAGACTTATATCTAGAAGATATAAAGAACTCTTACAACTCAACATTGAAAAGACAAGTAATTTTATTTTTTTTTATTTTTTTATTTTTTTAAAGATTTTACTTATTTATTTGACAGAGAGAGACACAGCGAAAGAAGGAACACAAGCAGGGGGAGTGGGAGAGGGAGAAGCAGGCTTCCCACTGAGCAGGGAGCCCAATGCGGGGCTCGATCCCAGGACCCTGGGATCATGACCTGAGCCGAAGGCAGACGCTTAACGACTGAGCCACTCAGGTGCCCCGAAAAGACAAATAATTTTAAATGGGCAAAGAATTTGAATGGCCATTTCTCCAAAGATGATGCACAAATGGCCAATAAACACATGAAAAAATACTCAATGTCATTAGTCATTAGGGAAATGTGACCTAAAACTGCAATGAGAGGGGCACCTGGGTGGCTCAGTCAGTTAAGCATCTGCCTTTGGCTCAGGCCATGATTCTGGATTCTGGGGATTAAGCCCCACATCAGGCTCCCTGCTCAGTGGGGAGTCTGCTTCTCCCTCTGACTCTCCCCCGTCTTGTGCTCTCTCTCTTTCACTCTCTTATTCTCAAATAAATAAAATCTTAAAAAAAAAACTGCAATGAGATACTACCTCATCCGCTAGGATGGCTATAATCCAAAAAGAGACAGACAGTAACAAATGTTGATGAGCTGACGCTCACACACTCCTGATGGGAATGTAAGATGATATAGCTGCTGTTAAAAGTTAAACAGAATTATCATGTGACCTTGAAATTCCACTCGTAGGCATGTACCCAAGAGAATTGAAAACATTCACACAAAAACTTATACACAGATGTTCATAATAGCCAAAAAGTGGAAATAACCCACATGTCCATCAATTCATGAATGGATAAACAAAATGTGGCATATCCATACAATGGATTGCTATTCAGCCATAAAAAGGAATGATATACTGTTACATGCTGCATTAGTGAATCTTGAAAACATTATCCTAAAAACGAAAAGAAACAAAACAAAACAAAAAAAGAAAACATTATCCTAAGAAGGCAAACACCAAAGGATACATACTATATGATATCATTGATATGAAATGTCAAGAATAGGCAGTGCCAAAGACAGACAGTAGATTGGAAGTTGCCAGGGGATGAGAGAAAGGGGAAATTGGGACTGATTGCTGATAAGGACAGATTTTCTTTTCCAGGGTGGGGGGGTTCATGAAAATGCTCTGGAATTAGTATGATTGCACAACATAGTGGGTATACTAAAAACTACTGAACTGTGCACTTTAAGATGATAAATTTTGGTAAATTTTATGTGAATTATATCTCAATTTAAAAATTTTTTTATTAAAAAAAAGGGGAAGAATGAAGGGGGGTAAATCGGAGGGGGAGATGAACCATGAGAGACTATGGACTCTGAGAAACAAACTGAGGGTTCTAGAGAGAAGGGGGGTGAGGGGATGGGTTAGCCTGGTGATGGGTATTAAAGTGGGCACATACCGCATGGAGCACTGGGTGTTGTATGCAAACAATGAATCACGGAACACTACATCAAAAACTAATGATGTAATGTATGGTGATTAACATAATAAAAAAATTTTAAGATTTTTATTTATTTATCTGAGAGAGAGAGGGAGAATGCACACAAGCGCACAAGCAGGGGGAGTGGCAGAGGGAGAGGGAGAAGCAGGCTCCCCGCTGAGCAGGGAGCCTGACGTGGGGCTTGATCCCAGGACCCTGAGATCATGACCTAAGCCAAAGGCAGATGCTTAACCATCTGAGCCACCCAGACATCCCAGTGATAGGGCTTTTAGTTCTCGGCTCTATCCTCAGTAATAAGAGGTTAATAGATAACACTAAGCAGGAAGAAAACTTTATTTATAAAATAAATATCTATAGAAATTTTCAATCTGTTGTATATAGATGCCCTTTTTGTTATGTTCTCAGAATACAAGTAAGTTAGCAGCTCACCCTTTGCGAGAGGCACAGATTCTTCCCCACGTAAGAGCTAAGTCCTAGGGCACTGGCGCTGGCTCTGAAGGGTGTTTTGGTTTGCTGTGGCCTGGCCAGTTAAACTCACACAATCAGGTCCTTATGTCTAGTTTCCCTTCTCTTTACTGGGAGAGAGTAAACTTCGTAATAAAGCTTACTGAGAAGACCTCAGTAACCCTGAAGATAACTCTTCTAGGAGAAGAACCCATTAGTATTCTTCCTTTCTGATTTATTTGTTCACAATCCACTAGAATACTTCTGATTGTAGGTTCCATTACTCTTGAAGTCTTGGCCTGTTCTTTGATTACTTGGCTGTGCAGATCATGGGTGCTCTGATCTAAATAGAGACAAAATATTCTTTAACACTGACAGATGCTTGCAAACTGAGGGGAATGAGCCTCCCTCAAAATGCCTATGAAGGAAAGACCACCATGGTAATGTCAGATTTCATTCTAATATGTTTCTTGTATATAGTAGCTAGGAATATCAAATGCCAAAGAATGAATGACTTTGCTGTTAATTTGATCACATACTTATACATGTCCCCAAAATTAACGTACATTTTTAGTTTCCTTGAGGGGAAAAATTAAGTTTAAAACATCTTTGTGACTACCAAATGGAAACCATTCTTCTCAGTTTTAAGAAGTTGTTTTCTACAGAATTCATCAATAACTCACAAATGTAATTGTTATTAAAGAAATAAGGAACAAATAGGCAAAAACCGGTGGTTAAAAACCCAGTAAAAACATACTCTTTAGGGGAACCTGTGTGGCTCAGATGCTTAAGTGTCTGCCTTTGGCTGGGGTCATGATCACAGGTCCTGGGTTCGAGCCCCATGTCAGGCTCCCAGCGCAGCAGGTAGTCTGCTTCTCCCTCTCCCTCTCTCTCCCGCTGCTTATGCTCTCTGTCTCTGTCTCTGTCTCAAACGAATAAATAAAACCTTAAAAAAAAACACCATGCTCTTTAATTCATAACTCAAATAGTCATGAAGCATTTCTTATGCCTATAAAATACTCAGCCAAGTCTTTATTTTCTTAGGAGTATAGATTTCACATGAAACTTTTCCAGAGAATACTATTATTCCCACTGTTGCTAACAAATATAACTAAAACTCAGAATTTGTTTAAAAATATTTTAGGATATATGTATAAAATAAGCAACCACATTTGTGCTAAAATGTTATCCCATTTTGACAGCCAACTCTATGGAAAATCTACTTAAAATTCCATCATAAACATATATGTTTTAGTTTTCAAAGTGTTTTCATGCATTTATTTGATAAAGTAACAGACTATTTGCCTTATAGAAAAATTAGCAATTTCCCTCCCAATTAATTTATTAAATAATTACTTTTAGTTGCATTTGAAAGATTAGATTTTTATTTAAAATGCCAGGGAGTGGGGGCACCTGGATGGCTGAGTTGGTTAAGCACCCAACTCTTTTTTTTTTTTTTTAAAGATTTCTTTGAGAGAAAGAGAGATAGAAAGCACGAGTGAGCACAAGCTGGGGGAGGATCAGAGGGAGAAGCAGACTCCCCCACTGAGCAGGGAACTCAGGACCTTGGAATCATGACCTGAGCCAAAGACAGACGCTTAAATGACTGAGCCACCCAGAGGCCCCAGCATCCGACTCTTGATCTCAGTTCAGGTCTTGATATCAGGGCTGTGAGTTTAAGTCCTGCCATGCCCAGTGTAGAACCTACTTGAAAAGAAAGTGGGCGGGGGGGGGGGAGGGGGAGGTGCCTGGGTGGCTCAGTCAATTAAGCATCTGACTCTTGATCTTAGCTCAGGTCATGATCTCAGGGTCTGAGATGGAGCCTCATGTGGGGCTCCAGGCTGGGCATGGAGTCTGCTTAATCTCTCTCCCTCCCCCTCCCCTAAATTAAAAAAAAAAAAAAAAAGTCCTATAAAATGCAAGGGAGTGACTCATAAATTGCTCCTTTTTTTTTTTTTAAGGAAAGGCTCGTGTTTCAGAAAAATATAATTATTTAATGTACTCCCATTAAGATTATAACCTGGGTAATTCTGGTTGTGTTGTGGGCATGTTTTACAACTGGTGACACCTGGTGCTAGCTGGGAAAATGTCCAATGAAACAGACAGGCTTAGTTCCATTCCAGGCTTCAACTGGAACAATTCAGATGCTGCCCAACCCCCAGGTGATGGGCATTTCAAAAGGAGATTGGCCTCTCGGTATACAAATATGTTGCCCTGTTCCCGCTCTTTCCATCTAGAATAAAAAAATCCATGCTAGAGAGTAAAAACAAAACTTTGATACTTATGCATCATTACATAAATCAGCCAAATTCAGATTAACTCCTCACTCCTTTTTATGGTGGACAGTGAAGTACCACTGCAGACAACAAACAAAAATGAATAACATCAATTCAGCCTCTCAGGCAGGCCAATCACTGCTGGTTTGTAATCATGAATGGAAGTCTTTTATCCAGGGGTCTTTCAGTAGAAAAATTCGGGGATATTTTAGCAGAGAGAAAAATTAAGCAAAATGGTTACGTATTGTATAAAGATAAATCCCAGTAAATTTGCCTACAGTGTTCGTTTTGGCATACTATTCATGGCTCTTCAATGGTAAAATCGCTTAAGTTTTATTTTCTTTGGTTTATGTATTAAGTTTTATTTTCTTTGGTTTATGTATTGGTTGTTGGAATTTATCCAAAACTACTGTTTCTTGTAATTCGCTCTTGAATAGCTCCACAATTTCCATTCAAATTCTCTCTAGGGTGGTTTCTTTTCATATAATTCTGAATTTTAGCAATCATAGGAAAAGGACCCAGTATAAAAACCAAGATGTATATTTTCAAATGGCAAATCCAGTCATAAGTAGGAGTGTTCTTCCGGGTTTAGAGATAGCCAAAGATTGAGGTTAAGTTTTCGTGTTGTTGCCAAAAAAATAAAATATATTCTCTCAAAATATTTTTGAAAATCCTTTGCTGGTCTACAGAATGCTTTAAAATAAACCTTCTTATCTTCTGTTCTTATCAGAGCTATTTGAATCCCAGAACATGTGGGAAATGAGAGGTAAGTAAGCCATAACTGTCATATAATTTGTTGTTGGTAATTGGGGAGGAGTGGGGAAGGTCCAAG
>NC_138382.1:21092710-21112954 GCF_054177405.1 Leptonychotes weddellii | reverse complement strand
AAAAAAAAAAAAAAAAAACTTGAAAACACATTAATACAGTATACAAACATTGTTTTTAAAATACATTTCTTTTGTGCTACTTTAATTACACAAGTATTAACTAAAAAATGGAGTTTTAAATTTCCAACAATCATAAATATGAATTTTTTAAAAATGTTTAAATAGTTTTCTACTCTTCTGCATGAATGATCTCGTTCTTTGGTCTATAAGGATCTTGCTCATAACAGTCTATGAGATTGTTGTATTTTTCTTTTAAAGTAATGTAGAGATAATTCAGTAGAAGTGTGTGTAATAATTTACTCATAGAACCTAAGAGTTATACATTTAGGTTCAATCATATTATACTGCTAGCATTTCACATACTGGCTGTCCTCTTGATTCATTTTGGAAATTCCTAGGGAAAAAATATTTAAAGGAAAAAGAACTATGGAAAATACCAAAAGTCAATATTATAACATCAAGTTTTTCTGAGCTTTCTTTTCATAATTTCTCTTGTTCTAATTACTTCCATGTTGGGGTATTGTTGGAGTCATTATAAAAATCAACTGCCATTCTCGTATTTGGTGCCATGTATGCCCTGCATCCCAACAGCAAGGAAGCAGTCACTCCTAGTGCAGGTGATGAAGGGGTGCATTGTTTGTAGAGGATTTAAAACATCAAAACTTATCAAAAGTCAGTTTGCTTTTTATTGTCAGCATCAAGGTAAACAATGACAGTGACCAAATATTCCTCCCCCTTGGGCAGATGTTTCTACTACTTTGAAAACACTACTGTCCATACAAGCTCAAAAATATTACAAATCCAATGCATTTGAGATGGTTACTGTGGAAGGATCTCATTCCCACCTTCATTTCCAATTGTCGAAAATATAAACATAGAAGAATGTAGGCAACCTGAGGCCTGTTATAAATTTAAATGTAAAATATACATAATTAATATTTCGTAATATTCCAGCGAAGTTGAGAGAAGAATGGTGGACAAGTGGACACTGAACTTTCAGATACTGAAAGATACTCCAGTGTTTTAAATAGTCACAGATATGTGCCTAAGGAAATAACTGAAAGAGCAAAACATGTCATTCTTGCATTTGGTACATGAGAATTTATGTTGACTATAGAATCAAACTCCCAAAAAGGATCTGACTCCCTAGCAATTCACTCTAAGACTTCGTATAAGACTTCTATTAACTTCTTTCATATAAGACACTTATTCTTAAATGAGCACTTATCACACCATTGACCTGAAAAAACCCATTAGCAGAAGAAAACAAACATTAAAGCACAAAATCACCTTCACTGATATTCTTGCCACCCATAGTTCCCATATTTATATAATTCTCCAACCCTGTTATCTTTAACACTCTGAAGTTAGGGAAGGAACCAGTACTTCACAGAGGCAAATATGTTTCCTTCCAAATGCTCCGTTATAAGTGGGGGAAAAAACCCATAATGAACAAAAAAAAAACCCACAGACATATTTTATGTGCATACAAAAAGGCAAACACGGTGACAAAATGATTAGACTAAGAAAAGCACATGAAACAGAGGAAAATTTATTACTAGTATATGTAAAAAAAATAATTTTACTTGCCTTGAGGGAGGTGCCTTAATTTTTCTTTCCTTTGTGAGGGCACTAAACTAGAATGATAAGAGATTCACTTCCAGAATGTATTTATTATTCAGGACATTATTTATATGTGTGTGTTTCTGTATGTACATGAAATCTATCATAGCCTATGGATATATGTTTAACCCAAAGGAAGAAAAAAATTGTACCTTTCTTATTTAGCAGTCAGTTCACATTTGCATTATCAAATCTAATCACTGTTGATTTGACATAAATTTTCTTGCTTTGTGAGTAGTGCTTTGGCTTTTAGAAAATTTATTTCTATTTCCACAGGTAAAACAAGTATGTGTCAATTTCTTAGGCAAACTAAGAATCCAGGGTTACAATATATTCTCTTTCTAAATTATTACTTAATTTTATAAGGAATTTATAATTAGGACCTTCATTAATAAATATGTATTCATTAATAAATATATCATTGTTGTGCTTTGTTAAGATACTGGCCTTTGCCATTATCTATATATAGTATATACACACGCATATTACATATGATATATACTAAGTATGTATCATACAAACTAGAGGCAAAAAGAAGAAACTAGCTTAAAACCAGAATCTGACCTGAAATAGTCTCTGCTAAAAACACATTTTCTGAATTAGTTTGTAAATTCCTTGTCTAAAGCAGTTTCTCATTGGGCCAATGCTTTACACTGTGGTTCAATTCCCAGCTAAGTCCATGGCAGTCTATTTAACCCACAATTTAAATAAATTTCAGTACCATGCTTAAGAGATACAGAAACTATTGACTGATTTAGAAGTTTGTTTTGGTTTGGTTTTCTTCCCCTCTAGGAACTGGTTTTTAGCAATGGGAACCAAGGAACCCTACTCCCTAGGCACTAGAAACCAGAAAAAGGAAACCAGAAATATTTGAGCACAGAGTGGCAGTTGGGGTCTTAGGTAAGATGGGCAGGGTCAATAACAACAAAGGACAAGAACAAAAGAAAAATATTAGTAGCAGCATCACCTAAGAAAACCTGGAGTCTGCAAGAACTGAGTAGCATCCATAAGTCAGGGCAGCTTTACTACTGCCCCACCCAAACAGTAGTTAGTTTAAGAAACAACTTTATTTTACAAGTGAAAATTTGGAAAAGTGACAAAAATAACAACACAAGTAACAAAAAGTAACAGAATACCTCTGGTCCTTATAAGGGGATGTTTTCTATGATTAAAAAGTATGATGAAAAAGTACAAACTATTTGTTGGGCAGATCAGTGTTTCAGTTCTTAATTCCAAACTGAAGTTTATATTATATAATAAGATTTAGACTGAAAAAATCTTGAAGAAAAATTTCATTTACATATTTACAGCCCCAATGCAGTCTGGCCTGCCTGTGTGCAAGACCCAAGTAAGCAGGCTTTAGAGAAAAATGTCCGATTAGGCCCATCAGATTGTTAGCTAAAGAACCTCTGGCCAGGCTTCAAGCTTTACAGGCGTACTCCATGTGACCAGATCTCTCTTCCTTGAAACGCTAGAATGCGTTACCATTATTCTGTTTCCCTGTGGCATGGAACCGCATCCTTTTCCCCTAGTCCAGTAGCCTAGGGAGAGACACATTGAATAGACAGGGTAGGGGTGAGATGAAAACTTATATTCCATAATATTAGCAAACCAACAACATGACATTCTAAAAGCAATCCCAGAAAAAGAGCAGAGAACCGTGTTTAAAAAGTCAAGACTGATCACTCAAGCTCTGTGGACTCTGAGGACCATAAATTAACTTCAACCCATAAATCTAGTTAGTTGCCCTAAACCCACAGACTGCATTTTGGCACAGATTTTCAGCTGTACCAAAAGATATGCAGCAGGTAACTCCCCCTCTCATACAAGCAATATTTAACTGGACCTCTTCAAAATAACAAATATATTTGATAACAGTATTATAAACTTATAAGGTGTAATTAATGTATTATAACATACTTCTACATTATATAGCAATATTACTATTCCACTCTTTGTTTTCTTCTTTATAAAATGCCTGGATTTTAAGCAAATTTGTAAGTGGAAATATTTAAATGTTCTATTACTTGACAGTATTAGAATACATGTTCATTTGGTTATTATGGAAATATCTGCAAACAATTAAAACTCCCCAAATATACCGTAGAAGATATACACATCTACAGTATACAAAATGATTCCTTCCTCCCCTTCTTCATCCTGAAGGAAGAGCTAGTGAGCATAAACTTTCATTTCTAACAGGTTAGACAAAGGAATCTTACACCTCTACCAAATTAAAAGTTCTATTATTAAAGGTCTAAGTTTTTAAGTCACTTGGTTTCCTAGCTACTTCAATGGAATCAGCAGTCATAGATCCAACCCCAACTCCAAGACTGGAACGTCGTAATGATAGTTCCAAAGCAGAAATCTGACGTAACTCTTTACGACACAACTTTACAGACGTGACACCATGAAGCTTTCCCACATTTCCCGCTGGCTGGATTTGGGGTGATAGTCGACCGTGAGATTTTGTAAAATGATTTTCATCTATTTCTACTTTATCCTCGTTGTTTAACAAATGCCCACTAGTGGGTGCTAAAGAGCTACAGATCGAAGGTAATTCTGGGCCATCTTCCCAGAGCTTCTGAGGATTTGGTTGTGTTCTTAAACTGCTTGTTGAATTGTCCAATTCTCTTTCTCTTCCACTTAATTTCATACTTTCAGTTCTGGATGCCCATTTTAATTCTTCTGGAACCATGCCTGCTTCTTCAGGGGTCAGAACTCTATCCCCAGCATCATGATCTAAAAATAATACAAAAAGAAAAAAATTAGAGATTTCCTCAAAAACAGGTATTTTGATCATGATATCCTAACATAACTATATTATTATCACTCAATATAAATGATGTCTTTCAGCTTTTTTTCTTCGTTAGGTGACTTAGACAAACAGAAGTTTCACTTACAGGCATTTTGCATGTGAATAACTGAGAACTTTTAATTCAAAGAACAAAGTTGAGAAAACAGTCATCCAGTGATTTTGTTTTTCCCTGGAAATGCAGGAGTGCTTTGGGCCTCTGGTGCCCTTCCACACCTGCCCCCCACTGCCTTGCCACTGGTGAACCATGGTCCACACCTTGGCTGAGTGAAGCCAGCACCGGAGAACACTGGCTCTATGTCTGGGCGATCTTTCGGGATGTGGCGTCGTGTATGTGAAACTCTAGTCTTGGTTAGAACTCCCAGCATGACAGCAGGGTTCTGCTCCTTGAAGGTACTCTGGGGATCCACCATCAAAATGGAGATGACAGCCAACCCCCTCAGTGGGGATACCCTGCTGGAATGCTGGAATGAGTGAAGGAGGGAGTGAAGAGATCAAAGCTTGAGGTCTTCAAATCATAGAATTATCTAATATCAAAATTTACTTGAGAGGAGTCCATATAGGCCCGAGACCTAATATGATGAAAAATGCCAACTTTAACATACATTAGTTAATTAGATTAACTAGTAATTAGTTAGATTAGTACACTTCTAGTCCTATGAATACCAAGTTTAAAAAACAGAAGTTGCACACTGGCAATCCCTGGCCAAATCTGGCCTACAGACACGTTTTATTTAGCCTATGAAATAACACGTGACCCCCAATTTTTTAATTGGAAAGTTTCATATAAAAATATACATTTCCATTTTTTCTAGAAAAAAAATGAGAACTGACAATTTCTGCCTGGCCACAGCAGCTGGAGCAGAGCTGGCCCTGCCTGTTTAGACAATTGCTACCTTCCCTCCGCTCACTCTGGCTCCCTGGTTCCTGAGGGCATTTCAGTTTGTGACCCCTGGTTGAAAACATAACTGGTTTTCTAACTTTTAACATACTCTCACAAACAAACCAGCAGAACTAACAAATGACACAGATTCTCACATGGAACTAGCAGACATTCACAAAGTTGACCATAGACAGTGGCTCCCAAACTTTGCTGCACATTAGTCACCGGAAGCTTTTAAGAATTGATGCTCAGGTCCCAGTGTCTGGGGAAGGGAGCCAGGCATCTTATTTTTGAAAGATTATATGCGAAAGAGCAGAGATGGGCTCACTGGAGAAGCTTACTCCCTACCCGACTTGGATATTTCACAGTGGAAAGTTTCCCTCTTCCAGAATTTTCCATTAGGGAACAAACCAGAGAAAGATTAGTTCACCTGAGGTCACAGAGTGAGGAAAAGAAGTTAGGATCCCTACCCAACTCTTCTGACTCAAATATCCTCACAGAGTTTTATAGTGATTTAAATTGATACAAGGATAGAGTTTTAAATATTTAAATAAGTACATCGGCTGCATGTCCATATAAACTGATTTTATCCTTACATATTTTATCCTCACACCCTAATATATTTGTTAGAAAACAGATTCACTGTAACAGAGGCATGGCTAAGAGGTAACCAAGATATTTTAGTCCAAAGATTAATTTTTCTGCATTTGAAAATGCTAAAAATACTCAAGGTAAATATAAGTGTGATACGCAGACAATGAAAAGACTACTATCAAAAACTAACGAACTGAATACCAAGACAGTTAAGTTTTAAGATCACTGATTATGAAGTGTATAATACTTTTTAGGGAACTCAGAATTTGATATATGTAAATTGCTATATTTATAAGTCAAAGAAGTCTTGTTTAATGTCATTATATTAGAACAGCATTTTGAGATAGTATATATATCGTACAAGCTATATCTCTAATATGATTCCAACTGTAATTTTTTAAAGCATGGGGACAATAATGAAAAGAATTATGCTAAATGTTAATAGTTGTGGTAGAATCATGGGTGATTTTTTTCCAGCTCTTTTCTATATTTTCAAATTTTTCTACAATGACTCTTACTTTTATTACTTTTTATAGATGTTTCTAGGTGGGATTGCAAGTTAGCTGAAATAGTATCTTCAACATTAGTATCAAGACTAGATTTCCTGGGGGCACCTGGCTGGCTTAGTCGGTAGAGCATGCAACTCTTGATCTCAGGGTTGTGAGTTCGAGGCCCACGCTGGTGGTAGAGTTTACTTAAAAACAAACAAGACTAGATTCCCAAGTAAGTTGGTCAGACAGGTGTCCTCATTTTACATAACTCCAAGATTACTTAACTTTTTCAGTTTTTTGCATTTGTCTCATTAAAGAGCAGGATGAAGATGCAGGACGAGGATGAAACCTCACCATCCCACACTGGCATTTTAAAAGATGTCTAGTTAACTCGTAATATAAACATGGTCCATTTAAACACTAGATATCTAATTTCGGATGTCTCAAGTTTGAAAGTGGGGTTTTTTTACAGCTAAAATGGTCTTATGCTGATTGTTCTGTTTGCTACTTAACAACTGTTTACTTTTTAATTTTTTCTAAGTTGTGTTTCAAGTGAAAGGTTCAGCTATATAGTGCGGGCAGTATTTCAAGTATATGTTTTAATTACATTAGCACCTCTGCATTACTACATTGAAAATCAGAAAATTGGGGCACCTGGGTGGCTCAGTTGGTTAAGCGACTGCCTTCGGCTCAGGCCATGATCCTGGAGTCCCGGGATCAAGTCCCGCATCGGGCTCCCTGCTCGGCGGGGAGTCTGCTTCTCCCTCTGACCCTCCCCCCTCTCATGTGCTTTCTCTCTCTCAAATAAATAAATAAAATCTTTAAAAAAAAAAAAAAAAGAAAATCAGAAAATTTAGTGTCTCTGGCAGGATCTGTCTGTTTGTGTCACATCTCTGTCCTAAGACAAATTTTATCCTAGAATATTAAACCAGCAATCATAAGATGAAGGACCTTAGACCATGTTCTAATTACTGTTGTGTTTGTAAGTTACTTGACCTAACTTTCAATTCTCTTTTCTAAAAATGGCATTAGCAGACACTGACCCACCTTGAGTTTGAGGGTTAAATAGAACTACTTGTGAAAATGTCTATAAATTATAAATATCATAAGTATAAGGTAGCATTAGAACCACTTTTCTAAGATATTACTGTTTTAAACTTCAAAGCTATGTTAATTCTGCTTACATTATATATTCAGCATGTATCTTTTCATTATGCATACATATAGTTTTCACTAGTCTCTTTACAATTTTGTTCTACCCATCTTTAAATGGTCTTCTTTATAGGTACAGAATAGGTCTGTGCTCCTAAAAGGTTGTAAAGTCAACTTTGCATAAGCCATACTTGACTTAGTAGAAGAATACCTTCTCTAAAGGCAGGCGCCTTTAAATATAAATATATTAGGGCATCTGGGTGGCTCAGTCGGTTACGTAAGCGTGTGCTTTCAGCTCATGTCATGATCCCAGGGTCCTAGGATCGAGCCCCGCTTTGGGTTCCCTGCTCAGCAGGGAGCCTGCTTCTCCCTCTCCCTTTACCCCTCCTCCCTGCTTGTGTTCTCTCTCTCCTTTGCTCTCTCTCTCTCTCAAATAAATAAAATCTTTGAAAAAATGTAAAATATATTATTTTAGAAATATTGATTCTTCTCTAATTGGAAGACTTAAAGAGGGTATATTTTAACCATGGCACTTTCTAGTTTTAGTTATGTCACGTTTTAGGGTGAGGGTCAGGCAGACAACTATTTTTGTTTATAGAGACAAATACAAGTCCAATATCTAATTCTAAATAACCGAATCAATTGGGAAAGGCTAAACTATTAAGTCAGGCACAACTTCACCCAATACTAGATACATCAAATACTGTTAGCATGACAAGTAACACTAAAGGTCTTACGTCCAGATGGTACTAGTTGCTGCCGAACTGCTTCCCCTATCAATTCCTTAAGTTTCTTCTTAAGATCTCTGCTGGTTTTCTTATAGAAATAAAGATCTTTTTCCAGCTGCTGGATTTTATCTTCATATGTTTTTAACATTTCCATAAGGCCTTCGCCATCTTGCTCTATGAAACAGAGATTTGCATTTAAGATCGGTTTCAATTAAATGACTAAAAACTATGTTCTAACACAGTCTCCAGATTATGTTTAAAGGGTCAGAAGTATGTTACATGTATCTGTTACCTGAATGGATTTGCTTTCAGCTACAGTTTGGATTCTTCTGCCCTAAGTCACCTTCTCTGCTCAACCCCCTATCAACTACCGCATCTTCATGATTCATAAGCACTTTTTGAGTAACATTAACTAGATTTATCCTTAGAACAGCAGAAATAAGGTGTTTTCTATAAAAAATTCACATTTGGAACTGTATCCATCAGTTGTATCAATATCTTATTTAAAGTTCATATCAGGGGGCGCCTGGGTGGCTCAGTCTGTTAAGCGTCTGCCTTCAGCTCAGGTCATGATCCCAGGGTCCTGGGATCGAGCCCCACGTCAGGCTTCCTGCTCAGTGGGGAGTCTGCTTCTCCCTCTCCCTCTGCGGCTCCCCCCCTCTTTGTGCTCATGTGCGCTCTCTCTCTGTCAAATAAATAAATAAAATCTTTTAAAAAAATAAAAAATAAAGTTCACATCAGGAACTGTGGATATATGGAAAGTCATAGGCCCAGGTTTATAGGCCCAAGAAATCTACAGCCAAAAAACCCCAAATCCAAAAACCTGCCAAAAGAGGCAACAGAGATTAAATTACAAAAGAAAACACTCATACAAAAAGAGGGGAAATAGCAATAAATTGTAGCTTATGCTACCATATACCTTAAAGCTTCTAATTAATATTTATAAATGTATAAAACTGTCCCTATTGGGTGTTTTAGAACCAGTAAAACCTAGTTTATTGACCTTCTGAAAATACATACTTTCAGACCTACTCTTTCCTATTGGTATATTTATAAAATGATCCTACTGGGTTTTTTAATTTTTTAATTTTTTTAATTTATTTAAATTCAATTAGCCAACATATAGTACATCCTTAGTTTCTGATGTAGTGTTCAGTGATTCATTAGTTGTGTATAACATGATCCTACTGGTTTTAATGTTGTTTTGTTGTAATTGGCTGTTTTTCCTGAAAAATTTGATCTAAGTATATTGGATATTTTATTTTATTTATTTATTTTTAAAGATTTTATTTATTTATTTGACAGAGAGAGAGAGAGAACACAAGTAGGCAGAGCAGCAGGCAGAGGGAGAGGCAGAAGCAGGCTCTCCACTGAGCAGGGAGCCCCTTTTGGGCTCAATCCCAGGATCCTGGGATCATGACCTGAGCCGAAGGCAGACGCTTAACTGACTGAGCCACCCAGGCACTCCTGGATATTTTAAATTAACCCATTGTCTTGTATTTAAAAATACTTTAAGGGGTGCCTGGGTGGCTCAGTCGGTTAAGCATTGGGCTCTTGATTTTGGCTCAGGTCATGATCTCAGGGTTGTGGGATCAAGCCCCATGTTGGGCTC
Source organism: Leptonychotes weddellii (assembly GCF_054177405.1). Taxonomy (NCBI): domain Eukaryota; kingdom Metazoa; phylum Chordata; class Mammalia; order Carnivora; family Phocidae; genus Leptonychotes; species Leptonychotes weddellii. The sequence continues at coordinate 21,103,056 of NC_138382.1, read as the reverse complement.
CACGCTCAGTGGGGAGTCTTCTTGAGATTCTTTCTCTCTCCCTCTCCCCCTCCCCACCATACTCTCTCTCTCTCTAAAATAAATAAATAAATCTTTAAAAAATAAATACTTTAATAACACAGTAAATTAGAATCCCCATAAAGAATATCATATATGTCAACTGAATTTTATACAACATATTCAGTTGAAATTAGAAAATTCATAATCATTTTTAGCTGTAACTTTGTTATGAAAAACTTATCCCAGGTATAGAAATGATTTTTAAAATGTTCTCATTTGGCTGTAGCATGAGCTTTTGTGGTGTAATGCCAATCACTTGAAAAATACATTAAAAATTCTATGAAAATATCACTTTATAGAGACATAAGGCAGAACTAAAAATAAGGAAAGGAGAGCATGTTTGAATGAAGTGATGTATAGGATCCTGTCAAGGAAATCCTGTCATCAGGCAACTGGTTGTTAATCAACTGGTTATAGAATTAACTTAGAGGCAAATTGCCTCAACACTCAAATTTATATATTTTCTGATTTTCTGCTTACTCAGGTTGTTTCTCCAGCTATAGATTCACAAGAATCAAGACTAAGCAGCTAAGCAGCCTGGATTGAAGCATTACCAGCACTGCCAGGCAGTGATTTTGTTGCCATAGCAACTCTTTGTGTACTGGCCAAATGCCCAGGTAACATGAGAACCAACTGCTCTGACAGCTCTTTCCACACCAGAGTTGACAGCTGAACTACTGTGCACTGATAACAGTATGTGTCCATCGGTGGTAGACTAATTTTGACCTAAGATATAACCTTAATGCATAAAATTTACAATCAACTGAAAATTATAACAAGAAATATAACTAGAAATCTGACAGGGCCTATCACTTTACTTATGTGAAGGGAAAGTAATTTAAATATCAAAGTACTCCATCCTTGAGAGAGAGACACTTTTCAACTGTACACCAGGAAGCCAGAAATCCCGCATTTGTACATAAAAAATAGACCAACAACCAACGGGTGGGAGTTCTTACGTGTGGCACTGGGGACAGGCAGAGGGCTGGCATTTCAAGCACCAAGAGCCCTACATCACAGTCAGCTATCCCCACGTGCGGCAACCCAGACACGTAAAGCACAAAAACAAATATAAGTAGGAACTATTTATTCATGCTGGGCTTTTCTGTGATCAGATTCTGTCCTGTGTTCCTCTCCCAGCCCCTCCGACACATCACCTTTCTACAGCTGACCAGAAGGGGCAGGTACCTTGAAAATGATGTAACAGCAGCTGCATTTTTTGCTCATGTTCCTTTTGCTGAAGGGTCAGTCTCCGGTCGCACTGCAATTTCAGATGCTCCAGTGCAGACTCCAATTCACGAACCATATTATCCTGTTCCAGAACCTTCATTTTAATTTCTTCATTCTGTAACTGTAGCTTCCGTTCGGTTTCTCGCAAATTGACCACCTAGCAAAGACATTTTTTGACATTTTAAGTGTGTCTTAAGATAGCCTAATATAATAACCTACTTCTCTTAGGCTACAGGAACAACTTCCTTAGTCACCATGGTATAACTAAGCAAATGCTTTCTAACATACCCAACAAAATAACCTAACAGCCTTTTGAGTTTGTTGGGATTCTGAATTGGTAACAACTTCACTTTAAATATAATGTGGCTCTAACTATCACCCCTCCATCAGCTCTTAGACCTGGTCGCTGCAATTTAATTTACAATCCTCTAACTCCATTTCTCTAGTCTAAGAAGAGAATGGGAACCTACAGACTCTTGTAACATCTAGATACCTCCCAGTTTTAACTCCAAAATGGATGTTATAAATAACAGACTTTTTAAAACTATACAGAGTTCAGTCTCAGACTGTGCATTTAGTCCAATGGGTTCTTCTCGGCACTGCTATGAAGTGAATATATTTCCAGGTATGTGTCACACAACTTGCTAATGTAATGCCCTTCTCTCTAGAAAAATACTTGTTTCTACAAAGGGTACCCAGGGCCAGAAAATCCACTGACCTTGGCCTGCGTGGTTTAGGTTAAGAACCCTTTCTCTAAGAACACCAGAAAAGAATTCTATCAAAGCTTCCGACAGCACCACACCATTTTCCTGCCATCCATACATGCAGTGATAGGATGCACTCTTATCAATAATAGTAGCTTACTACCACATTCATTACCCAAGAGGAAGGCTGTGTACAACATTTCCATTAAGTTTTTCATGTATATTTCACTTGTCTAACAGAACTGGGACTTTATTTTAAAACTCCAGTGTTTGATTTTTCATTAATTGTCTGATAGTCCCTTAAACTGAAGATATCTTTCAGAGAGAAGAGTTATTCCTTGCTTACCACTTCATAATATATACCTTAAGAGAAGACATTTTTCACGCTTATGCTAAAATTTATTGTTATCTTTGTCACTGAGGCACCAGTTCATCTTCATTTAAATTCCTAGGTATGATGATAAAGAACTGGTACCCCGACCTTATAGCAATGAAGGAAAGGGAGCCCGAACCTGGAAGGCCCTTGATTTTTCATGAATGCTGAGCAGCAACAACCAAATCTTGAAAGTATCCAAGAAACAGTGATTGAGGAATATAACTTGAATCCTTGGGTTTTTAAAACTATTTCAAAAAGCCCTTCTTTCAAAAGGTCCTTCCAACTTTAAGAACCTCCCAAAGGGAGGCATACATACTTGGATAAGCACACAGCTTTCAGATGACCATATTCAGTAGTGTAAGGAGAAATCATGCTTAAATCTGTAGTTACAACATCAAAGTTTTAGGCTTTTCAATTTCTGAAACGTGACATGTATAAGCATCTTGGCCCCCCTGTATAAGAAAATCCTCTGTCCCTCCGAAACAAACCTTATTGAAATATCTGAAAAGAATAGCTCTAATCTCAACAGGACTCAGGCAAATGAGTTTTTCCAAGACATTTGCTTCACTATGAGAGAGGTTTTGGAGTGAAGCTCTGAGCGAGTTCTGGCGACTCTGGATACTTTCATTCTTGTATTCAATTGCAGCTTCCAAAGCTTCAATCCCTTCTTCAAGTTGGAAAAGAACATGTTCTTCCTAGATATAATATAATAGAAATCATTCATTTCAAATGAAATAATATTACTTGGACTTTGTCATACACTAGGATCTCACTATGCTATCTAAGTCTAATGGACGTTACCATTCGTCTACTAAATTTTAAGAAAATGATGTTTACTGAGTGCTTGCAATGCTACACAGTACCACATGTGTATACACACATATATAAAACATACACTCACTGAATCCTCGCACTAAACCTCATGTACGAAACGTCCCAAGGTCATACAGCAAATGCTGATAACCAAGGAATACACTTGAACAAAGCCTCGCCTCCAGGACCAGCACTATAGCCATGTATCTCCCTCCACAGCTCCTGAAATTCACATTATGTGTTAGAGAGATCTGGAGACTCCCTGGTGTCCCTTCAGGGATCTATTGAAACAATATACTGCCGGGAGGGAAAGAAGAAATAGATTTAGAATAAATTATTAAGAACTAGTCATCAGAAGAGGGTCTCTAGGGAAAAAAGAGTATGGCATAAAAAAAAGTAGGGAAGATTTAGGACATGAAGCATTTCATAAAATTCCTATGAGATATCATTAAAGAGCAAACAAAGGCATTAAAAATGTCGACGATCTAACATTTTTTTCATAAGCTAGAGGAGATTTTCTTTGTAGGGAGAAAAAAAAAAAAAAAAACTTGATGAATCCCTGTCAGAAAACCTAGCAGTTCTTTGAACTATCCAAACATCTTGAGAGTGTCCAAATTTCTCGTAAGAAATTATTTCAACCTGGTGAGACTTTGATAGACATTTCTGTATACCTGTATGTGTGGTGGTGGTTACCACAACTTTAGGTTCCTTGAAGGCAGACCATCCTGTCCATACTCATGTCCTTATTGCCTAGTACAGTACATATCACATAGTTTAAACTCAGTAAGTATCTGCTGAATGGGTTAATGAGGGAAAAGGAGAAAAAAATATTTTCATATGTCTGATTAGATGACCCAAATACTTCTCTCCACTCCTTCCCCCAGCATTTCAAAGGAAAATTATGTTAATATATCTGATCTACCTAAAGAATAGTTAAAGTGACTTCCAGAACTCCTGTTTTGGAATTCAGGGAAAAGGTATGTAATAACCTATTCTAGTGGGAGGTTGAATAATACTTATTTTTAAAAGCTACTTTATATAAAAATCTCCTGAAAGAGCCATTTTGAAAAAAAAATATTTAACAGCCATTTTGTTAGTGCAATCACTAACCATCAAAAATTTGATGATTTGATCATCACTCCATCTGGAAGAAAATAATCACCTTTTTAAGAAAAACAAACTGGGGTGCCTGGGTGGCTCAGTTGGTTGGGCAACTGCCTTCGGCTCAGGTCATGGTTCCAGGGTCCTGGGATCGAGCCCCGCATTGGGCTCCCTGCTCAGTGGGAAGCCTGCTTCTCCCTCTCCCACTCCCCCTGCTTGTGTTCCCTCTCTTGCTGTCTCTCTCTTTCTGTCAAATAAATAAATAAAATCTTTAAAAAAAAAAGAAAAACAAACAAAAGGTACATCAGTGAATGGATAAGAGGGACCAGAAAATAAAAGTGGATTATCCAAAGAACATATTTGACTTCTGAATAATGCATACTATGATATTTTACCAAAAACAAATGTGGAAGGAGTTTGCCTTTATATATGTGTGAGAACAATTTGGCAGAAATTTAGTTTCTATAGTTTTGGACCGAAGTTAGGGAAGTACTGCGATAGTATAAGGCAGTATGACTCCAGAACCCTGAGGATGGCCCACTCCAGTGAGGCTGCAGCGTGCAAATAATCCTGACGCCCTCTAATCAAGCAACAGCTGCGAGAAGATGAATGGCAATGAGAAACTGGTCCAGCATGAAAAATTTGCCACATGGCAAACAACAGATTATCGAGTTGACTATGCTTTATCAGAGAGCACTGCTTTTCACACATGCACCAGGGGTCTTGTTAAAATGCAGATTTCTCGGGCGCCTGGGTGGCTCAGTCATTAAGCGTCTGCCTTCGGCTCAGTCATGATCCCAGGGTCCTGGGATCGAGTCCTACATCAGGCTCCTTGCTTGGCGGGAAGCCTGCTTCTCCCTCTCCCTCTCCCGCTGCTTGTGTTCCTGCTCTCGCTATCTCTATCTCTGTCAAATAAATAAATAAAATCTTTAAAAAAAAAAAAAAAAGAAGAAGAAAGAAAAGAAAAACTGAGGTGCTAGACTATCCAATTAAAAAAAAAAGAGGCAGATTTCTCATTCAGCAGGTCTGGGTGGGGGGCCTGAGGCTCTGCATTTCTAACAGGCTCCCAGGTGATAGTTCTATTGATCCAGAGACCTCACACTGTGAGCAACAAGGACCTAAAGCAGTTTAGGTCATACATCCCTATCAGTAAAACAAACAAGCAAACAAAGCAAAAAATTTTAAGTAAGCACTGCATATATGCATATTTCTCCATAAATTATATGCATGTTTTAACGATAAAACATGAAATCGAAAGTGTAAAAGATGAAATAAACATAGATATAATAGTCTCATATTTTCTTCCTATATCCCACTTACTGAGCAACTGCTCTGCATTATTAGAAAAATGGAGTCGGGAGTATTTTTTTTAAATTTGTTTATGGAGTTTTCCAAAAAAAAAGGAAGTATTTGTCTATATTGTTGGGTAATCCTGTACTAGTATAGTGATCTAAAAATCAGTCACTTCCCATTAAGTAGTATGATTATGAAACTGATTTTAATTTATTGTAGAAAGAGAAAATAATCCTAAACTAGTTTAAAGAGATCGAAGCAGCAGACTATTCCACCTAGATGTTACTGATGTCTTGTGTCACATCAGAATCTCATGTTGCTGATCATCTGCTATTGGCAGATCTATCTGGTAAGAGTAATCTTGGCTTTAAGACAGTGGAGAGAGCAGAGCCCACTGCAGAGTGAACTAAGAAGAACCAATCTTGTGGAAGAAGGCTGCAAGAAACTCACATGGCTAATGGAACCCCACCAGTGGTAGGAGGCTCCCTCATTCCTCAAACCAATCCAGCCTGGCTGCTAAACAGGTATTTCGCATGGTTTTCACCACAAACTACATCATGATTTGTAGTTACAGAATTCCACAGGAAACAGAAAAGTCAATGTTTCTTGATGATAACGGGCCCTCTACCCTTCTGCAAACATCATTTGCTCATTCACTTCTTCATGCCTTATATAATGGTGTTCTAGCTACAAAGGCCTTCTTTCTTATATCTACCAATATCATGGTTTTCATAATTCAGCTTGAGATTCCAATCCACCAAAGCTGCCTTGATGAATCTTCCCCCCCAAATGACCACTGCATTGTTTTTTATAAATAATGTAACAAGTATAGTTTTAGTATATTATTATAACTTGTTTTTTTAAATGTTCTTCAGGGTTTAGAGTTTTCTTGTATCTGTCTCTTTTCCCCTGGTAGAGTATGAATTTCTCAAAAGAAGCATAATGCTTTTTATTTTTTTTTGTTTCTTCCATAGGGCCTAGTGACAGTCCTGGGCAGGCAAGAATTCCTTAAATACTCCTCTATTTTGCGGTATTTTAGGCTCTCATACCCTCAAATCTACAAGGCCAGGCTCTAATTTAACACCCTCGGGAGGACAGTCTGATTCTGTGATCCTCTGCACAGCACTCAGGCTATGAAATGGGGCAGTGAGACTTATAATGCCACAGAGCCCCCAATCCAGTCAGTCTTCAGTTCCTTTCATCCACACAGTGAACAACGATCTAATTTTATGAAATCCTTGCTCCTGTTCTTTCTTAACCAGCCCCCTTAACTTTCTCTCCCACTTGCTCCATTCTAAAACTATACAAGATTCAGCAAGGTGCATGATTCCTAACTACTCACTTTCTCTTAGCAGTTTTCTCTTGCTTTGGTCATGACAGGACATCCACAATAAATGTTTGCAGAGAAAATTCAGGCTCAAAAATTCATACTTGTCTGATAAAGTAAGGGACGGGATTGCCAACTGATGTAAAATTTTGAAAAAAGAAAAGTCTGGGGGAATTTGACAATGATAAATGTACTATCTTTTACATAGTTTTAAAAAAGAAAGGTAAGGGCGCCTGGGTGGCTCAGTCGGTTGAGCTACTGCCTTCGGCTCAGGTCATGATCCTGGAGTCCCTGGATTGAGTCCCGCATCGGGCTCCCTGCTCAGTGGGGAGTCTGCTTCTCCCTCTGACCCTCTTCCCTCTCGTGCTATCTCTCATTCTCTCTCACTCAAATAAATAAATAAAATTTAAAAAAAAAAAAAAAGAAAGGTAAGAGGAGTCATATGCTCCTCATAAATGAGGACTCAAACCCTGAGGTATTTTTTTTATTTTTATATTGTTTTTATATTTTTTCTTTTTTTCAATTTAAATTCAATTAGCCAACTTATAGTACATCATTAGTTTCAGATGTAGTGTTCAATAATTTATCAGTAACTGATAAATTATCAAAGGTATTTTTATTGGGATTTGAATTCCATGCATCTACTTGGCTGGAACATGCTCTCAAAGGCTGGGATTTTCTGAAAGAACTAACCGTGAATGCCCTAGCCATCCATAGTATGTGATAGATTACCTAGAATTGTTCGAGAAAGAAGCAGAGAGAAGGTAGGTGCTCTCTTTGAAAGAACTGAGGAAGAGTCCCTTCAAATCATCTTCTGTATTCTGTGATGTCAGGTGAGAAACCCCAGCTGAGAAAGGCCCTATTCAAGGGAAGTGTTAGTTTCCCAATCCCTGGCAATGCCAGCAAGGGGCCACGTTCATGGACCCGTGTGTGAGGATATCACAGTTTAGAGTCAAGCATGGCTTATGGCACCTAATAGGAGCCAGGTAAACTCAATACATCGGACAAAGCCTCAAGGAAACAAAGCTTACCAGATTTCTCATTTTTATGTGTAAGTTAACAAAGACAGAGGAAATCATTCAAGTGACCCATCGTAGAGCACTTCCAGTTCTAAGGAATACTGACTTACTTCAGGTGATAACACACTACCATTTTTAAGTTTCTCATCCACACTGTTCCTTCGTCTCTGTAGCTGATCCTTTTCTTTCTGGAGGGCTTGAACTCGTTCTGAAATCTTTACTTGCTCCTCAGCTGTGCTGCGTTGAAGCTCTACATTCTTTTCAGACAACTCTTGGTCCAACAAGTTCAGACGAGTTGATATTTTCAAACTATCTGTGTTTAAGACCTAAAAGACACAATCAACCAAACACCCCCAAAACAGTTACTTGAAATCCAGACGGCATATACATTAGAAAAATAGAGAAAATTACTAACTGAATATATTTTTAGCTTCCACATTGTTGTTTTCTCGTGGGGTTTTTGTTGGGGGTGGGGTTCATTTTCTAAAATCTTAAGTTGAATGTCTTTTTTTAAAAAATGGAGATTCAAGGGGCACCTGGGTGGCATAGTCGGTTAAGTGTCTGACTCTTGATTTCGGCTCAGGTCATGATCTCAGGGTGGTGAGATCAAGCCCTGTGTCAGGCTCTGTGCTGGGCGTGAAGCCTGCTTAAGATTCTCTCTCTCCTTCTCCTCTCCCTCCCCCACCCGACTCATACTCTCTCACAAAAAAAAAAAAAAAAAAATGGAGATTTGAATGTTGAATTTATTGCCAAGTATTGCTTGGCCACACCAGACTAAAGAATATTGGTTTTGAGAGGTGGTATTTTTCTTTTTTATTATTTCCTAAATTAAACTTTCCTTCCTTGGCCTGGTACATGGTTATATGGCTTGTAACTAACTATATTATAATTCCCCTAAAGATTGAGATTTGGTTTGTTGCTGTTTAAATATATAATTTGTTTCTACTCTTATTTCATTCTGGTCAGAAAATATGGCCACTTAAAGTAATGGAGATCCTCATTATGGTCTAACCTAAGAGAATTTTTAAAATAGTTTTGCATCTAAGTTAATTATATGTATATATATATATTTTTAAAGCAGCCCCCTACCTCACCCTTTGACCTGAGTCCCACTCCCCAGAAACAATCATCTTCAACGTTTCTAGCCATTTCTCCTGGTGTTAATGTCCATGTTTCTAAATAACATGACCAATTTCAGATATTACCTACGGACTGACTATTATGGAAGACAAAGACTTGGCACCATTATGCCTCCTCTACTTCCCTTCCTCTAGTCTCCCAATATAAGGTATATTGCAATTTTATGTTAAATCAATACTCTGTTGGGGCGCCTGGGTGGTTCAGTAGGCTAAGTGTCTGCCTTCGGCTCAGGTCACGATCTCAGTTCCTGGGATGGATCCCTGCATTGGCAGGGAGCCTGCTTCTCTCTCTCACTCTGCCCCTCCCCTGGCTTGTGCTCTATCTCGCTCACTCACTCTCTCAAATAAATGAATAAAATCTTTAAAAATCAATCAATCAATCAATACTCAGTTTGCATGGCTTTGTGAATATTATTCACAGCTGAACTATCTAGTATAAAATGACCCTTTTCCATAGGATATAACTTTTGGTACCATCTACTAATTCTTCCCCCATAGAACTATACAATTCCTCTCAATACTGTTTTTTTCACTTGACCAAACTTAAATCAGGGGGTCTTTATTTTTTTTATTATGTTATGTTAATCACCATACATTACATTATTAGTTTTTGATGTAGTGTTCCATGATTCATTGTTTGCGTATAACACCCAGTGCTCCATGCAGAACGTGCCCTCTTTAATACCCATCACCAGGCTAACCCATCCCCCACCCCCCTCTCCTCTAGAACCCTCAGTTTGTTTCTCAGAGTTCAGGGAGTCTTTTTGTTTCATTCTTTTCTGGAAACATTTTGCCTGAAGCCTCCATCCTCCTGCTCCAAACTAGTTGTTCTGGGACCTCCTTTTGGTGTTATCCTGGGAACTTCCATGTTGGATCACACTTTCAGGACCCTGAGTCTTCTTTCTTCATAGCTGATGCCCTCATGTTTGTGGAGCACATCCTCTAGTACTTTTCTGAGACAGACTAGGTCAGAAACCATTTTTTCACCTGAAAATGTCCTTATTCTGCTTTCCTATTTATTCAGAATTAGGCTCAAAAGAGAAGTCTTCCCCCCCCCCCAGGATATTTATTTATTTATTTATTTATTTATTTATTTATTTATTTATTTATTTATATTCTTATGTTAACCTCCATACATTACATCATTAGTTTTAGATGAAATGTTCCATGATTCATTGTGCATAACACCCAGTGCTCCATGCAAAATGTGCCCTCCTCAATACCCACCACCAGGCTAACCCATCCTCCCACCCCCCTCCCCTCTAGAACCCTCAGTTTGTTTTT
>NC_138382.1:21049632-21092210 GCF_054177405.1 Leptonychotes weddellii | reverse complement strand
TTTTTTAGAGAAAGAGAGAGAGAGAGAGCAGGGGAGGGACGAGGTGGGGGGGAGAGAGAACGAATCCCAAGTAGGCTCCATACTCAGCACAGAGCCTGACATGGGGCTCAATCTCACGACCCTGAGATCATGACCTGAGCTGAAATGAGTCAGATGTTTAACTGACTGAGCCACCCAGGTGCCCCTGGATTTCATTGTTTTAAATGTGGCACTAATACAATAACTTTTTAATTCATCTTATATGGTGCATATATAATTTGGTTATGTAGGAATGGGGGGGCAGGGGCTCTGATTCTTAGACATATATTGTTTCCATGGGAATAAGTCAGCCTTTATTCCCATATCAGGACTGGTTTAGTCCCATGGAAACAATCTAGTGAAAATGAATCCATTTCATGTTTACATTCTACAACATTCAAATAAATCCATTTCTACTGAAATAAGAACACAGCACATTTCTGGAGGAGAGAGTAATTTTTTAATGAGAGAAACGTTTCGGGAGAAATACTAGAAAATTTGTACTCAAGTGGCAAAGTCTAGTGTTTGCAGATTTTATTCAGAGTCCACCACTTTATACCTCTATTTAGACCATCATCAGAGCAAAGAGAAAGCAGGAAACACTGAATAGAACAGACAAACCTGGAGCTGGTCTGTTCTTCCAAATGAACCTTTTCTCTTTTTCATCTTAAATGCATCGAGGTCCTCAGCTCTCAATTTCAGAGCTTCTTCCTGTTCTGTTTTTAACTTTAGTTCCTGCAGAGAACAGAAATTGAAAACACCTTATTGCTTTTACTACCTGGCCATCATTAAATATTTATTTAATATTTTCTTAAATATTTTTGCAAAAAGAAAGAAAATAAGTAGATGAAGGCTGGGGCTATTTGACAAAAAAATAATGTCAGCCCCTCACTGAAGCAAAAATCAGGGTTTATTAACAAAACTAGGGGTTTTTTTCCCCCATGGTTTGCCAGTGTTACAAATCAGCATAACAGGGATAAGAGTCTGAAAATTACAAATGTGCTTTTCTAGTCTGCCTTTCTGAGCTCATGACCTTTAGTCGGGCTACCCAAGGCACCCATCTGCCATGGGGATATTAGAATTTATGACAGTAGAAATATGAAAAGTATTATTCCGTTTCTGGCATTCAGAAATAGGATTTTGCTGCATGAGAATAGCCTTTCAAAATAGATCATGGTCCTATGAAGAGTATCTTCTAAATTCCTTCCGTTTCCATCCACATCTTAAGAGGCCCCAGGTGCTCTCCTAGGGGTTCAGAGAAGATGCTGCTGTCTACCACCAATGCTTAGCAGGACTAAGGAAGGAGGCCATGAACCAAAGTGGGCTGGTCCACTTTACTGTCTCTTACTGGTCCGTGATGGGTAAGTATAGAAATTGAAAGTGTTTAGAAACCTTTAAAACAACTGGACAGAATAATTTTATGTCTGTTGAATATTAATAGTTATAATAATGAAAAGATGGACTTTTTTTTTTAAAGATTTTATTTATTTGACAGAGAGAGACACAGTGAGAGAGGGAACACAAGCAGGGGGAGTGGGAGAGGGAGAAGCAGGCTTCCCGCCGAGCAGGGAGCCCGATGCGGGGCTCGATCCCAGGACCCTGGGATCATGACCTGAGCCGAAGGCAGACGCTTAACGACTGAGCCACCCAGGCGCCCCTGGCCTTTTATTATATATTTTATTATTTCACTTTACGACTAGTTCATGTTTTACAAAAGTCCTGGGCTGTGATGAACTAATAACAAGATTGAAAACTGCACCTTCTCCACAGGTAATTTCAGAAGTACCGATATAAAGAAAGCAGAAGGAAACTCTACCATTTCCAGCCGTGGGAAGGGCAGAAAGGAGAAAAGAGATGGTAAGAAAGATGTGGGTCCCAATTTTCCTGAGATCTGGCCTTGTGAGTTTTGGCCCCGAAATGGGGTGATAAGGTATCACTGAGGACAGAGGGACAGAAAGCAGACTGCAGTGTAGAGGTCCCACACCCATATGGGACTGCCTGGCCTCGCTGACAGAGCAGGGAAGTACAATCAATTAATTACAGACTCCTTGGCCTCAAGTGACGTGGATCCTGACAGCCTATGGGAGTCCGTTATCGTGGGGCACTGACCCCAAAACTGAAGATGAGGACAGGCCACTGGGCTAGCAAGCTAGACAGAAGACCTAGTAGCCTCCACGAGGATTTATAATGCCACTGGGAGACGAGATGAAACCAAAGCACCTCCGTGCTCTAAACTGAAAGTGAGACCAGACTACAGGTTATACCAACTTGGGCTTCATCATCAGGGCCCAACAAAAAAAGGTAGACGAAGGACAGTAGTCACATCCAAAAGACCAACTGAAATTCAGGAGGTCCCTTTCCCTATAACACCATACAATGTAGTAAAAGCTATATACCCAACCATGACATACACTGGACTCGACCTTAGGGAGAGAAGCACAGGGTGGAAGATGGAAGAGGCAAAGAAACTGAATATTCTTACTCAAGAGAGCTGGGAATTACTTAAAGAAAATGGTGAAATTACCAGGACAAGGTCTGAACAGATTGAGCATATGGTTAGTTCCTATATTTCCAGCAATTCTCATGATATGGGCTGGACAGGGCAAGAGGGGTGGTGGTGTCATAAAGAACATAGGTCTGCTATAGACTAAATAAAGACATTTTCTCTGCTCACCTGCACTGTATTACAAGTGAATTTGACCCCATTATAGTGACCCATTAGTTCTTTCATGCTGCCCAGGCTCTGGTCCGTAGTTATAACTTAGCCCCTCTCACAGTCACAGCAACTCCAAGATGCAGAAATAAAGACACCTTATAGTTACTGGGAGCAGACTCTCTGCTATTCCTCTCCCTCCACAAATGCTTTAAAAGTAACCGCAGTAGGTCTCACCCTCTCTGCTACATGTTGCTCCAGACATTATTGCCTTTACTTGTAATATAATCCCTGTTATAATATTAAAGTAACTGTCCACTGGTTATGACGCTAGGCTTTTCACATCTATTTAATTATCCCATTTAATCCTCACAATAATCTTATGAGACAGAGACTATTAAAAACTCCCATTTTGTAGATGGGGAAACTGCTATTTAGAGAAGTAAAAAGCTCAAGATCACACGATGGCCCACAATTTTGGGTTCCTGTACCTTTTCTTTATAGCTTATCCACAGACTTCAGTTAAGAACTGCTGCTCTAAGGAGAACCTATGCAGAAATCCTAGTATTCTCTGGAAATGGTTTAGTCAAATGGAGAATGGACAAACAGGAATGTTAGAAAGTTAGCTCCAAACAGAGGACTGTGAGCAGGTTTTCTATTTTTGCGTGAAGTAGTGGAAACTTCAATATATCTTTGGGGCAGACTGTTTCTTTTTCTGGATACTCGTTCTCCCTTTAAATAGGGTCGTTTCCCTAGAATGAGAGATATGGCTAAAAGAAGCAAAACTGCCCTAGATAAAAATGTAAAAAGTTTAAGTTACAAGCAGATTTGCATTTCAGCACACTATGCACTATGCACTGTTTAGGGAAAAGAAAAAAAATTCTTGTTTGGAGATTTAAAGAGTGCCATGTTTTGTTGGTTTAAACCATGGTCTATGAGATAAGAACCTGAGACCCAAAGATCACATGACTGAGAGGCAGGCCTAATCCTCACATTGGAGGAAGGACCATAACAAGGAGACTAGGTTGTTGGCAGTAGTAAGGAGAAATGAACAGATCCAAGATATTCAGAAGATATCATCTATAGGACTTAGTGGTTCATGGGTAATAAGGAAGAAGACACAGTCGAGGATGACTGCTAGTTTACCTATCCGAATGGATTGAAAGGTCTGGAAAAGCTCATGGAAAACTATATATTCTCCCTTGAGGGAGTAGGGAGAGGGAATTGTGGGGAGAGAAGTAAGGAAGATCATGAATTCATCTATAAGACAACTGCATGAAGATGTCAGTGGTTGGATACAGGAATCCAGAGCTCGAAGGCAAATCTGGGATTAAGGATTAAATTTGGAAGTTGTCAGAGTTTAACTGTAGCCATGGAAAAAGATGAAGTATCTAAGACAGTACAGAAGAGGCATAAAGCTAGAGCTTTGAGGAATTCTCATATGTGAAGGAGGACTGATAGTGTAGGATGAGTTAGCAAAGACAGAGAACAAGCAATCAGAGAAAAAAACAAAGGGCAAGGGGAAAATATTTCAAGATGGGGGGAGTGGTGAACTATGTTGGATGCAGCTGAGGTTTTAAGGACTTTAGTGACAGAGAGAGCACTAGTGAATTTCTCCAGAGCGTTGAAGTGGATGGTAAAACCAGGAGCCAGATGCCAGACTGGAGAGGATGAGAGAATGAATGGAAGCACAGGAAACAGAAACAGATGCAGTCAACTTTATAACGAACAAGTTTGGTTATAAAGGGGAGAAGAGAGAAGGAGAAAAGTATTAAGTTTAAAGAGGATAATTTTAAGATGGGAAAAATCGAAGATGTTAAAGAAAATCTAGGAAAAAAGAAAAAGTTGAAAATACTGGAGAAAAAAATTAAATGAGATAAAGCACATAAGCGCTTAGAATAGTACTGACTGAAGATAAATGTTAACTACTGCTATAATAACTATTACATTATTAAGAATGAGTAGCTCAAACGATGGACTCTGAAAAACAAACTGAGGGTTCTAGAGGGGAGGGGGGTGGGAGGATGGGTTAGCCTGGTGATGGGTATTGAGGAGGGCACATTCTGCATGGAGCACTGGGTGTTATGCACAAACAATGAATCATGGAACACTACATATAAAACTAATGATGTAATGTATGGGGATTAACATAAGAATAAAAAAATTTAAAAAAAAAGAATGAGTAGCTCAAGAAAATTAAGAAAATAATTCTGTTTACAATAACATCTAAAAGAATAAAATATCTGGAAATAAATTTAAGCAAGGAGGTAAAAAGACTGTGCACTGAAAATTAGAAAAGATTGCTGAAAGAGATTAAAGAAGACCTAACTAAAGGTTACCCCATGCTCAGGAGTAGGAAGACAATATTGTCATGATGTCAATACACCCTAAGAACTCTACAGATTCAGTGCAATCCATATAAAAATTCCAATGGCCTTTTTTGCATAAATGGAAAGGCTGATCCTTTAATTCATATGTAATTGCAAGGGACCTCAAATAACCAAAACCATCTTCAAAAAGAACAACAACAAAGTTGAAGGACTTATTTCCAATTTCAAAACTAACTGCAAAACAATGTGGTGCTAGCATAAGGACAGACATACAGACAAATGGACTAGAACTGAGTTTAGATATAAATCCATAAAGCTACAGCCAACTGATCTTTGACAAGGGTACCAAGTCCATTCAGTGGGGAAAAAATAATGTCTTTAACAGATGGAACTGGCACAACTAGATTTCCACATGCAAACGAATAAAGTTGGACCTCTTCCTCACACTATAGGCAAAAATTAACTCAAAATCAATTAACAACCTAAATATAAGAGCTAAAACCATAAAACTCTCAGAAGAAAACAAAGGGGTAAATCTTTGTGACTTTACATTTGACAGTGAATCTTTAAAAGACACCAAAAGCACAGACAACAAAAGAAAAAATAGATAAATCATAAAAATTTAAATTTTGCTGCATCAAAGAATATTATCAAGAAAGTTTAAAGGGACGCCTTGGTGACTAAGTCGATTAAGCATCTGACTCTTGATTTTGGCTCAGATCATGATCTCAGGGTTGTGAGATCGAGCCCTCTGTTGGGCTCCACACTGGGAGTGGAGCCTGCTTAAGATTCTCTTGGGGCGCCTGGGTGGCTCAGTTGGTTAAGTGTCCAACTCATGGCTTTGGCTCAGGTCATGATATCACGGTTGTGAGATCGAGCCCCACATCAGGCTCTATGCTGAGTGGGGAGTCTGCTTGAAGATTTTCTCTATCCCTCCCCTTCTACCCCTCCCCTCACTCACATGCTCTCTCTCTCTAAAATAAATAAATAAATCTTTAAAAAAAAAAAAAAGATTCTCTATCCCTCTCGTTCTGCCCATTAACTCCCCTAAAAAAAAGTTTAAAGACAACCTACAGAATGGGAAAAATATATGGAAGTCATGTATGTGAGAGAGTTTAATGTCTAGAGTACATAAAGAACTCCAATGATTTAACAATAAAAAGATAATCCATTTAAAAAGTAGACAAAGAACTTGAACAGACATTTCTCCACAGAAGATACTGAAATGGCCAATTAGCACATGAAAAGATGCTCACATCATTAGTCATTAGGGAAACGGAAATCAAAACCACCATGAGATACCACTTCACACACACTTGGATGACTGTAATAAAAAAGAAAGAGAAAATAACGTGTGTTGGCAAAAATATGGAGAAATTAAAACCCTCATACATTGTTGGGGGGAATGTAAAATGGTGCTGTTCTCTATTGAAAACAGTTGGTAATTCCTGAAGAAATGAAACAGAATTATATGACCCAGCAATTCCACTCCTAGGATTTGAACAGTTAACCTGTAGGCCAATTTTTACCACAGTATTATTTATGGTAGACAAAAGGTGGAAGCAACTGGAGTGTCTACCAACAGATGAATGGATGGACCAAATGTGGTATATACACCCAATGGAATATTACTTGGCCACAAAAAATAATGAAGTTCTGATACATGCTACAACACGGATGAACCTTGAAAATGTTAAAGGAAGTGAAACAAGCCAGACACAGGATAAATATTGTAAGATTTCATTTTTATAAAATAGCTAGAATAGGCAAATTCAGAGAGACAGAAGTAGATCAGAAGTTACCAGGGGCTGGTGGTGGGGGGAGGGGAGGGAGAAACGGGAAATTACTGCCTAATGGTTACAGAGTGTCTGTTTAGAGTGATGAAAAAGTTTTGAAAATAGCTAGTGGTCTCAGTTGTACAACACTGTGAATGTAATCAATGCCACGGAACTGTACAGTTAAACTCGATTAAAGTGGAACATTTTATGTTTATTTTACCAAAATTTACAAAAATAATGTAATATACCCAAACCCACTGAACTGTATATTTTATGTGAGTAAATTGTATGGTATGTCAAGAATACCTCAATATAGCTGTTAAAAAGAAGAATCAGTAACTTGTCTTAAATGCTATTTAACCTTTGTTCCATCACTAAATTCTATGTTGTTTTTTTTTTTAAGGTCTAAGAATAGACCATATTCCAAAGTTAAAAATCTAGAAATCAATTATGTTTCAAGCTTTCGGTTCAGCTTAACATTTCAATAGAAAAGAGCCTGGTACCTAGTGCCAGGTAAGTGTTTGTGATGGCTATTGTCATGACATTCATCGTCCTCCTCTTTTCAAAAGAGCCCTGTGAGGTAAGTGTGATTAAGGCCATTTTCGAGGAGAATAAACAGACTCAGAGAGGGTAAGTGATTTTCTCAGTCAACAAGCCAGCCAGGACCTGAGAAAGCTGGGATCTGAACCCACGCTAGCCTGGCCCCAGGGCCCAGGTGGACAGCATCAGTTCTTCCCCAGACCAATCCGTTCTACACAACTGCTGGCCAGATTGGTCTCATCATCCTTCTGCTCATTATGAACGAAATGGTACCATTTTATCTTGTGCTTTTTCCCATGCTGCCACACGGACAATGCATGTTGAAGCACTTTGGAAATGGGAAATCCTATCAAATGTTAGATATTTTTTCAAAAGTCAGCTTTATATGTTTTTGACAGCCTCAGGTAAAGTTAAGGTCCTAGTTAGAGAAACTGTCTTCACTGTACGTTCTTTCATGAAGTCAAAGCCTTCAAGACAGTACTCAGAATTCAATAAATAGGTTTTACTATGTAGATGTACAAAGCTTTAAGCGAATGAGGACAGCAGCTGAGGACAGGCCAAGGGGAGATACCTCAGAAGCCAAGTGAATTGAGACCTTGGCTTCATCAGCCCTGAGCCATTTAACATTTCCTATTAGGTTTAGCAGGAAAGTAGGACAGTATTACTTTGATTTTTTGTTGATCCCGCTTGATCTCTGCATCCAGTTGCTTCCTTTTTTCATTTTCTTCGTGAAGTCTTTTTTGCAGCTGTACTTTTTGATATTTCATGTGATCTACATTCTGCTCTAGTTCATTAGCACGTTTCTCATTTTGGATTGACAGTGATGCCAATTTCTTACTATTTTGTTGCTTCTTCTGTAAGACCTGCGGATCATATGGAATATTTCAAAATGAAAAACTGCATCTCTAACAAATCTCGAGTAAATTTAAACTATTCATTCTATGGCAAAGGTAGACATTTTGCCTAGATTTTTGGCAGGTTCATAATTGCTTTCTACAGGTCTACTTTGACAATTGGGCCATCATAATTTTCACCAGATATCATGAATGATGAGACTCCCTGACACGAACAGCCAAACAGAACAAAACTAGAATCTTTGCTTTTTTTATTGAGTGTTTTTAAAAATGATAAAAATTAAAATACAAAACTGTACTTCCATTTTATAAGACTTATCTCAGACCCCAAATCTACTGTTCTGCTTCCTAACACCAAATTACCAATTTCTTAATTATTCTTCCAGAAATAATTAACACGCATGCAAATAACTTCATATATATTCTAAATAGACTATTTTTCACTCACTTTTTTTTACTCATCTTAGAGATGTTTTCACAGAAATTTGTTCTACGTGATTGCAAAGTAGTCCACTGTGTTCCTCTTTTACATCCAGCTATAGCCTAAATAATTAATCCCTAAGTTAAGATGATCAGAACTGATACCATTTTCCTTACAGTGACCACTGTTAGCATTATCATTTTAATTATCTTAAAGCTTCTCCTCATCTTGCTAAAATTATCGATGAGTAGCATAAAAAATTTGTGAACATTTGCCAAGAGTTTATACTACTAATAGAAAATATCAGGTTTCCAATTTAATCCTGATCAAACAAACATATATTAAACCTGTACTATGTGGGGTGCCTGGGTGGCTCAGTCGTTAAGCGTCTGCCTTTGGCCCAGGTCATGGTCCCAGGGTCCTGGGATCGAGCCCCGCATCAGGCTCCCTGCTCAGCAGGAAGCCTGCTTCTCCCTCTCCCACTCCCCCTGCTTGTGTTCCCTCTCTTTCTGTGTTTCTCTCTGGCAAATAAATAAATAAACAAACAAACAAATCTGTACTATGTGCTTTAGCATTGCACTAAGTACCTCTTATGTGACATAAAAAAGGTGGTCATTTGTAAATTATGCAGACTACAATTATCTCCCTTATCTTGACAATAAATTGTTGGCAAAAACACATTTTGTTTTCATTAACCTAGGCATTCACAGAGGCGTTGACGCTTAGAGCAGCACTAAAGTGTGGTCTGCGGACCAGTACTGGCCACAGATTGTTGTCAGCCTGTATCACTGAACATACTATTGGGTTCAGCTGACACTGGCTGCATCAAGACCTTTCTGATGAAGGGAGCTCTGCTCCCATGTGCCTTTCTCTCGTCACAGATGCATAACGAACAATCTGCAGACAATGACTGAGCACCACCAGCCTGGAGGCCACAGGACTCTGTAGTTTCCCATTCCTAGATTTGGACACTACCTTTGCCACTTACTTTTTTTTTTTTTTTAAGATTTTATTTATTTATTTGACAGAGAGAGAGACAGCGAGAGCAGGAACACAAGCAGGGGGAGTGGGAGAGGGAGAAGCAGGCTCCCCGCAGAGCAGGGAGCCCCATGCGGGGCTCCATCCCAGGACCCTGGGATCATGACCTGAGCCGAAGGCAGACGCTTAACGACTGAGCCATCCAGGCGCCCCTGCCACTTACTTTTGATAGTAACTGCAATACTGGAGCAAAAATGATAATACTGGCATTTTAGTGTCTTTCCACATAATACTGAAAATCTCAGTAGAAGTACTGATAATCTTATTTAAAAGTGAGATAGGCTGCCATTGTCTTTTGCACTTATTCTACACATGCTCAAGAGTGCACGTTACTGGCAGCAGTAAAGTACTAATGCATTATGTAACTCTCTGTATATATGCAGATGTAAAGAATACAGATTTTAGATTTTTTAAATAAAAGAATTTAAGCTTTCAAAACTTAAAAAAAAATTCACTATACCAATAAAAACATTAGTATTTCAATACTGTAAAATGGCATGAGATGTTAGAGTACTGAAAACTGTTATTGTCACCTCAACTATGCGACTCTGAGTTACTTAACCTTTCTAAATCTTAGTTTTCTCATTTGTAAAACACAGTAAAAATACTCTCTAAAGGATTAAATAACACATATGAAACATCTGGTATGTAGACACTTAACTGGTAACTACCATCCTCCTCCCCTGCCCCGCCACCATCCCCATCCCCATTGGGTGTGCCTGAATAGGTCAAAAGCACAGACATTTCTAAAACTGCATGGGAATCCTGTGTCAGTCCCCTGCTGTGTGGGTGTTTCTTTTGAGCTTAATTATGTTCTGTGTCTTCTTTCCTTTCCTTATCAATCTCCTTAGCAGAAAAGGATATGCAACAAGAAACATGGAAAGCAAAAGACCATGATAATTCTCAAACCCTATTAATAACCTTTCATTTAATCTTTTAATTCGATCATTGTATCTGTGTGAAATATAGAACATATAAAATAACCTTTGCTAATTCAGGCCTTCCTCAAAGCAAAAAAAGTCTCAAATACACAACCTAACCTTACACCTAAGGAACTGGAAAAAGAACAGCAAATAAAGCCTAAAACCAGCAGAAGAAGGGAAATAATAAAGATTAGAGCAGAAATAAATGATATAGAAATTTAAAAAAAAACAACAACAGTAGATCAGCGAAACTAGGAGCTGGTTCTTTGAAAGAATTAACAAAGTTGATAAACCCCTAGCCAGACTTACCAAGAAGAAAAGAGAAAGGACCCAAATAAAATCACAAATGAAAGAAGGAGAGATCACAACCAACACCACAGAAATATAAACAATTAAAAGAGAATATTATGAGGACTTATATGTCAACAAATTGGGCAATATGAAAGAAATAAATTCCTAGAAACATATAAACTACCAAAACTGAAACAGGAAGAAATAGAAAACTTGAACAGACCCACAACCAGCAAGGAATTTGAATCAGGAATCAAAAATCTCCCAACAAACAAGAGTCCAGGGCTGGATGGCTTCCCAGGGGAATTCTACCAAACATTTAAAGAAGAAATAATACCTATTCTTCTAAAACTATTCCAAAAAATAGAAATGGAAGGAAAATTTCCAAACTCATTCTATGAGGCCAGCATTGCCTTGATCCCAAAACCAGACAGAGATCCCGCTAAAAAGAATTACAGAGCAATATCCCTGATGAACATGGATGCAAAAATTCTCAACAAGATACTAGCAAATTCAATCCAACAGTACATTAAAAGAATTATTCATCATGATCAAGTGGAATTTATTCCTGGGCTGCAGGGGTGGTTCATTATCTGCAAATCAATCAATCAATGTGATACACCACATTAATAAAAGAAAGGATAAGAACCATAGAATCTTCTTAATAGATGCAGAAAAAGCATGTGACAAAATACAGCATCCTTTCCTGATAAAAACCCTCAAGAAAGTAGGCATAGAAAGAACATACCTCAACATCATAAAGGCCATACACGAAAGTCCCACAGCTAATATCATCCTCAATGGGGAAAAGCTGAGAGCTTTTCTCCTGAGGTCAGGAACACGAGAGAGATGTCTACTCTCACCACTGTCGTTCAACATAGTACTGGAAGTCCTAGCCTCAGCTATCAGAAAACAAAAAGAAATAAAAGGCATCCAAACTGGTGAGGAAGAAGCCAAACCTTCACTCTTCACAGATGACATGATACTCTATGTAGAAAACTCGAAAGATTCCACCAAAAAATTTCTAGAACTGAAACATGAATTCATCAAAGCTGCAGGATATAAAATCAATGTACAGAAATCTGTTGCATTTCTATACACCAATAATGAAGAAGAAGAAAGAGAAATCAAGGAATAGATCCAATTTATAATTTCACCAAAAACATTAGATACCTAGGAATAAACCTAACCAAAGAGGTAAAAGATCTGTACTCTGAAAACTATACAACACTTACGAAAGAAATTGAAGAAGACACAAAGAAATGGAAAAACATTCCATGCTCATGGATTGGAAGAGCAAATATTGTTAAAATGTCTATACCACCCAAAGCAATCTATACACTCAGTGCAATCCCTATCAAAATACCACCAGCATTTTTCACAGAGCTAGAACAAACGGTCCTAAAATTTGTATGGAACCAGAAAAGACCCCAAATAGCCAAAGTAATGTTGAAAAAGAAAAGCAAAGCGACAGGCATCATGATTCTTCAAGCTCTTTTACAAAGCTGCCATCATCAAGACAGTATGGTACTGGCACAAAAACAGACACATAGATCAATGGAACAGAATAGAGAACCCAGAGATGGACCCATAGCTATATGGTCAATTAATCTTTGACAAAGCAGGAAAGAATATCCAATGGCAAAAAGACAGTCTCTTCAACAAACGGTGTTGGGAAAACTGGACAACAACATGCAGAAGAATGAAATTGGACCACTTTCTTACACCATACACAAAAATAAATTCAAAAAACAGGAGCCTGGGTGGCTTAGTTGGTTAAGCGACTGCCTTTGGCTCAGGTCACGATCCTGGAGTCCTGGGATCGAGTCAAACATCAGGCTTCCTGCTCAGCGGGGAGTCTGCTTCTCCCTCTGACCCTCCCCCTTCTCATGTTCTCTCTCTCTCATTCTCTCTCTCTCAAATAAATAAAATCTTAAAAAAAAACCAATTAAAAAAATAAATTCAAAATGGATGAAAGACCTAAATGTGAGACAGGAAACCATCATAATCCTGGAGGAGAACACTAACAGTAACCTCTTTGATCTCAGCCACAGCAACTTCTTACTAGACACATCACCAGAGGCAAGAGAAACAAAAGCAAAAATGAACTATTGGGACTTCACCAAAATAAAAAACTTCTGCACAGCAAAGGATGGGAGAAGATATTTGCAAATGACATATCTGATAAAGGGTTAGTATCAAAAAAAAAAGGGTTAGTATCCAAAATCTATAAAGAACTTATCAAACTCAACACCCAAAAAAACAAATAATCCAGTTAAGAAATGGGTAGAAGACAAGAACAGACATTTTTCCATGAAAGACATCCAGATGGCTAATAGACACATGAAAAGATGCTCATCATCACTCATCATCAGGGAAATTCAAATCAAAACCACACTGAGATACCACCTTACACCAGTTAGAATGGCAAAAATGGACAGGGAAAGAAACAACAAATGTTGGAGAGGTTGTGGAGAAAGGGGAACCCTCTTACACTGTTGGTGGGAATGCAAGCTGGTGCAGCCACTCTGGAAAACAGTATGGAGGTTCCTCAAAAAGTTAAAAATGGAGCTACTCTACAACCCAGCAATTGCACTACTAGGTATTTACCTAAAGGCTACAAAAATACAGATTCGAAGGGGTACATGCACCCCGATGTTTACAGCAGCATTATCAACAATAGCCAAACTATGGAAAGAGTGTTAAGTGTCCATCAACTGATGAATGGATAAAGAAGATGTGAGATATATATATATTATATATAAAATATTACTCAGCCATCAGAAAGAATGAAATCTTGCCATTTGCAACAATGTGGATGGAACTAGAGGGTATTACGCTAAGCAAAATAAATCAGTCAGAGAAAGACAAATACCATATGATTTCACTCATATGTAGAATTTAAGAAACAAAACAGATGAACATAGGGGAAAGGAAGGAAAAATAAAATAAGATTAAAAAGAGAGAGAGGCAAACCGTAAGAGACTCTTAATGTAGAGAACAAACTAAAGGTTGATGGAGAGGAGCGGGGTGGAGGGGAAGGGCTAAATGGGTGTTGGGTATTAAGGAGAGCACTTGTTATGTGAGCACTGGGTGCTGTGTGTAAGTGATGAATCACTAAATTCTACTCCTGAAAGCAATAAAACTCTATATGTTAACTAACTTGAATTTAAATAAAAACTTGGAAAAAAATATTTACTAAATCCACAAACAAGGCTTAAACCATAGTTGTAGATGATAAACAACCTCCTTAGGAAAACAATCATTTTGGTTATTAATACTGAGTATAAAAATTACAATCAGAACTGAAGGTTGGGATATAAAACTATGAAATTATAAGTAAAATTTCATAATAAACACAAAGGAAAAATCTTAATTGTTTTGTTCTACTAATGTTGTGTTAACAAGAGTACTTTGTCAGACATTGCAGTCCCAATTTTAAGGGTCGAGAAGTGAAAAAGAACTGATCCCAAGACTCTCTGAGGTGAAGTGCTAAACGGAAACATGTATTCCTGAAATAAGTACTATGAAGGAAAGTAAAATGGGTGACACATACCACTACCATGTTCTCCTCTAAGCAGTTCATATGTTAAGTCATACTATGTTATCTCTGTGTTGACAGGCTATTTAGGTAAAAATTTTAGTGGGGACGGCCAGATGTTTGAAGTGGGATTTGGTGTTTGGTCTGCTCATGTGCAGTGGACACTGACCTTGTTGAGAGAAAATAATTGTGGCACAGTTCCAAAAATAAATAAATCATGCTCTGAACAGGTGAACTACAATTCCACTCTCCCTACGGTGGAAACAATAGGAAAGTAATAGATGATGAATGAAAAAAATGGAGGGGCACCCGAGTGGCTCAGTCGTTAAGCGTCTGCCTTCGGCTCAGGTCATGATCCCAGGGTCCTGGGATGGAGCCCCACATCGGGCTCCCTGCTAACAGGAAGGCTGCTTCTCCCTCTCCCACTCCCCCTGTTTGTGTTCCCTCTCTCGCTGTCTCTGTCAAATAAATAAATAAAATCTTCAAAAAAAAAAAAAAGTTTGCTTAAAAAAAAGAAAAAAATGGAGATAGCATTCTAGCAAATTCATTAGAATCGGACTAACAGAGCACTCCGATCATCACAAAAGCATCTGAAAATGGCTTCATTATACACAAAATCTCTCGGTAATGGGGTGTTTCTCATAGAATAGCATTTTTAATGGTAGCTATTTCTGAGGCCATAGCTAAATCCAGCATTAGGAAATCAAGAATGAGATGTTAGTAGTCAATTATTAACCTTTCTTAAGGCAATCAGTGATGGTTCCAGAAAATGGTCTGAAATAATTAGCATTTGTTGAATGTGTCTACAAGGTGCCCTACGCCTACCAGATGTTTTCTATGTATTATTTAATCATCAATCTTTTGTCCTTCAGAAAAGAACACAATTTCTGTGGTTATCTTTATTTCTCACCATGGTTTCTGGTAAAAAGTTTAAAATAATATACTTTTCGAATGAAGATTATAGGACCCAGATTGAAAGGAGGCAAACTCGCCAGCACACCAGGAAAGAAAAGATGCCATCCAGTTTCTCTTGCTGGTGAAAACCCAATCCTACCTCTTTCCTAGCCAGCTACGAAAGCAGTAAGCCTTAAGTAAGTTTGCTCACAATTACATTTTGAGAAAATTACCTGGACTCTTAGCTTTGCGGCATCCATCTTTTTACGGAACTCCTTCTGTAATTTTACCTTCAAAGCAACATCAGAAAGATCTTTGCTTTCTAGCTCTTGCAGCTGCTTCTCTGTTTCAGTTAATTCCACCTTCGCGCGTTCTGCTTCGTGCTCAAGTTTTGTTACTTTCAGAGAATACTGTTTGCTTACAGACTTGGCATCGTTACCTTCACCACAGTAATAAGAGTAATAACAATTATAAATTATGTTTAAAAAAATAAACTAAGTAAAACATCAAAACCCTAAAAATGCTCTATTCTTCAAAATCCAGCTGGGCATGTATCTATTTAAGACCCAGCAGTATGAGCCCCACTGTCCTCGCCCAACCCCATCAAATACAACTCGACACCTGGCCTCTTACTAATCAGCTGCTTACTGACTGTTGGCACCTGGTGCCAGCCCAGCCCCTCAGAGGCTCATCTTTGTGTGTTAGTGTGACATTTCTGACTTTCTGAATTTGGGGGTTAGCTCTGCTGGCATCAAACTCCAGGTAAGAAAAATATTTGGGGTGACTCTTTGGCTTTTTGCTTACTACACGTTGGCTTCCTGCTATCTGTAATCGTGTTTTCTCTACTATGAAAAATTCCCAACATATCTAAAGTAAAAAAATAATATGATGAAGCCCCATCACTGAGATTTGAGAGTTAACAAGATTTTGCCATAGTTGCTTCATCTATGCCTTTCTTCTGTTTTAATTTGCTGAAGAATTGTAAAAACAATCTCAGATGTCATGTCTTTGCACCTACACATACTTCAATAAACATCTATACCACATATGGACATAGCCAAAAATTCTTTCACACCTCACGATATTAATCCCTACTGACCCTATTCAGACTTCCCCAGTTGTCTCAAAATGTCTTTTACAATTGGTTTATTGTAATCACCATCCAAACAAGGCCCACAATACATCTGATTGTTGTCTCTCATGAATCTTTCATTCTAGAGCTGGCCCCCTCTTTTTCCATTCGGTTGAACTTGTCAAAGATGAATTTTTTGAATCATTTTCTTATATTTGGGACATAGAGAAAAACAGAATACAGATATTTCTGTCTCTCTTTTCATCCTAAGCTAAGCTACTGCCCCTAAAAACTTGGTTTTGATTTGTTCTGAGCAGCCAACTTATCCCTGAACTAGACTAGCAAACTCGTGGCAATGGAAAAGTAAGAGTCCAAAGCTCGTGGGATGAATTATCATCAGGGGAAGTGCGTTCTACTGTTATAACTGAATATCTCCATTTTTTAATAAAAAGCAATGACTGAACTAAATGCACTTTGAGTTGTCTTCTGGCTCTAAAACTCTCTGATTATCTGAGTAACTTTAAAATACACATGGCTACTATATTTGAATGAATTTAAGACCCCATATATTGTTCAACACATCAGTACTATGTGAGTCACTAAGAAAAAAGGGAGAGTCCCATTTACACCAGTTACATGATAAAATGCCCGGATGCCACGGAGGGAAAGGTGCATCCTGATTGCAGAGATATGAAAATGTGAAAGAATGTGATTAGAAATGATGAAATACAGTGTGGTTGTCACTTATTGTTGGCTGAAATAAATGCTACTTGGGGGAAGACTTCGGTGAGGAGGCTTTGAAAAGCAAGCACACACTGACCCTTTTGCGAGTCACCATCTCTAAGGAAAGCTCCAAACTGCCCTTGGTTCTAACGAGTAAGAAGAGGACCTTCTCTGTGTAAGTTCAAGTATCCTCTACTTTAAGGCAACCAGGATGAGTATACCGGGCTACAAAAGTGTGCTGATTTAGTGAGAGATCCCATGGTAGCCTCACCGATCGAAAAGAAAATCATTTGTTCCAGAAGGGCACATACCCTTAACTTCCACAGGCAGTATCCCTGATGGAGAAGCTATTTAAGCCCCTAAATCAGTTCCTAGACACTCCTGAGAGGGATTTACTGGCATCGATCCTGCCTATGAAGGAGTAGCATGGTCAAGCTCAATTAAATATCTGGGACACCCGGAGCTGGAATGATGCACAGCACATTCATCACTAGGACTGAGGAAGGGAAATGCTTTGGGACAGCAGTTAGGGAGAGGAGGGTGAGAAAAGAGGACAGCCAGCCAGAAAGCAAGCTTGCCAGAAAGAGGAAGGAAGCGGGAAGGCAGAGTGCCCCTCGCTGGCAGAGGAGCTGGGAGCCACCATCATTCATGTAATCTGAGCGTGATTATAGCCTTGGGCTTAAAGAAAAAGAAGGTAGTATTTCCTTCAGTTCCCTTAAATGTGACCCATGTTTCACTGGAGGTGAGAATAAGAAATGCTATGGTCTATTATCCCTTCAATTCCTTACTGAATTTCAAAGTAGTCAAAGCTCACACTTTGAGTCTGTAAGGGGCAAAACCCCCAAAAGCCTGAGACATGCTTCTCAAGACAAGCCTAATAATGTAGCTAAGGGTGAGGAGAGGATGTGGTGTATACGCCCAACCAGGCAGAATTTGAAACTAAGGGGAAGAGCTAAAAGCTCGGCTCACTAAGAGAGTAGCTCTCAAGGATAAATCCTTACATCTTTAGAGAAATAAAAAGGATCTACATTTGAGATATAAAGTTTATTAATGTTGAAAACAAACTATCCAAAAGAATGAGAACTAATAATATTAAAATGAGTTAGAAAAATATCTGACCTATTCCCAGATAGCTAGTGTAATGTTTCTTAAAAAGTGGCATAAAAGTGCCCCTAGACTTTCAGCACAACACAGGGTTCACAGTGGCAGAACCATTCATAGATGAAATCCCAATGTAACAAAGTTCTTCTGATAACTAACCTCCACCTATTGGCTGTGAAACACACCTTGTTATACCAATTTCCAAACTACAGTGGACAGAGCTCAGTGTCAAAAGCTAAAATAAATGTTACAACATCAGAAGCCATTTTAGAAGCTTTTCTTTCTCATATAAGCTGGTTCACAGGACAGTATTACCTGTTTTTATTAATTCTTTAATTAGATCTTCCTTCATCTTGATGTTAATTGTAAGTTCTCTCATCTTTTGTTTAGCTTCAGTAAGTATGAGTTCTGAATTCCTTAATTTTTGCAAATTTATATCTTGACTCTCCTGGAGACATTCAATCTTTAAATCTTTAAAGAAAAAGAAGCAAAACTGAGAAATGAAACTACCTGTTTATAAAGTATTCAACAGCGGTGAAGTTAAATAAGAGAAGCAGACAGAGAAACAGTCTAGAGGTAGCAGAGGAAGAGGCAAACAGAAAGGAAAAAATACATGGCAATTGGGACTTTAATTTTCTAGCTTATGGTGAGCTTTAGTCATATCCTGTAGGTTCTGATACATAGTATTTCACTGCCCTTAGATATGTGATTTGAGTGTTTCTTTAACCTGAGTTATTTTTTAAAAAGGTATAAAATCTCCAGGGTGGGTAGAGGGTTGAAATTTTTTCCCATTAACTTCTATGTTTATTGTAATCCGAGAATGTGGTCTATAGCAGACTACTCAAAGTGTAGTCCAGCACTGCTGGCGATTGGAATGTAAGTCAACTATATCACTGTTTTAATTCAGCTAACTTTTTGGTTTTTTTTCACAGCAAGACTTCCTCAGTGAAGAGGTTAGCGTACAGAGTTACATTCTGGCATAAGTTTCTTTTTTTTTTTTTAAAGATTTTATTTATTTATTTGTTAGAGAGAGAGAGTGTGGGCGAGAGAGAGTGAGCGAGAGTATAAGTAGGGGGAGCTGCAGGCAGAGGGAGAAGCAGGCTCCCCGCTGAGCAAGGAGCCTGATGCGGAACTCGATCCCAGGATCCCGGGATCATGACCCGAGCCGAAGGCAGCCGCTTAACCGACTGAGCCACCCAGGCGTCCCTGGCATAAGTTTCTTACCTGGTTGTAGACCAGTACCAAACAGTTCAAGGATGGCTACTTGAGTAGGCACTATTTATACATTTTAAAATGTGTTTTATTTGTGGTATAGTCAATTTTTGTTAATATTACATGCATAGGCTCTCTAAAAGATAAGATACTCTCTATTTTCATAGTGTAGGACTTATCTATCATGTGATTGATATTCCCTATGCTCTTTCTTTTTATGTTTTGACCACTCATAGGCCAAGAGAAATGAGTTAAAAATCACCATAGTTTTGGCAACACAAACATTTTGATGCTGTTTTTTGATGATAAAAATTCTCATCCGTTGTACACTAGAACATTATGAGCACTCAGCAGACTAATTTGGCTCTAATGTGGCATGCATCACTACTGGTAGGCAGGTGCGCCCTTGAAGCAGTAGACACCTCGTAAATTACTTTTTTTAAAAAAAGATTTTATTTATTTATTTGAGAGAGAGCAAGAGCACACAAACAGGGAGGAGGGGCAGAGGTGAGGGAGAAGCAGACTCCCTGCTGAGCAGGGAGCCCAACGCGGGATCGATCCCAGGACCCTGGGATCATGACCTGAGCTGAAGTCAGATGCTTAACTGACTGAGCCACCCAGGCGTCCCTAGTAAATTAATTAAAATGTATTTTAAAGTAGTCAAGAGTACAATGTAAATATCAACTCAAGTCTGGCTACAAGATCCCCACTCTGAGACATTTAGCCTATAACTCTAGCCAGGACTGATTGTTGGGAAAATTTTTTTATTAAGGAGTAGAGAGTGAAGGACACCTGGGTGGCTCAGTCGGTTAAGCGTCTGCCTTCGGCTCAGGTCATGATCCCAGGGTCCTGGGATCAAGCCCCGCATCAGGCTCCCTGTTCAGCAGGGAGTCTGCTTCTCCTTCTCCCTCCGCCAGCCACTCCCCCTGCTTTTGCTTTCTCACTCTCTGACAAATAAATAAATAAAATCTAAAAAAAAACAAAAAACAAAAAAAGTGAGAGTGAAAAATTAGAGGTAGAACAGAGAACATAAAGGAAGTTCTATCAACCAGGAAAGCACTCCTACCAAGTTCCCATCTTCGAGAATTCCTAGATGCTTCTTAAATTATTGACTAAAGAAAAAGAGAAGTGTCATAAACATTAAATCTAAATTACTTGAGAAAATCTGTGTACCTTCATTCCCCAAACTTGACTTTTGTGTTTGATCCTGAATATCATTCAATTCAACAAGAGAACAAACAGAGCCTGGCTTTTGAATCCATGAGCGACTTCTAGATCTAAAAAAAAAACATCAGGATCAAAGGTAACTTGTCTGTTAGCATTTTCTCCTCTGCCCTCAAATTAGTTCCCCAAAACGGACAGTAATTTTAAAAAAATTACTGCATGGAGCACTGGGTGTTATACGAAAACAATGAATCCATGGATCACTACATCAAAAACTAATGATGTATTGTATGGTGACTAACATAACATAATAAAATTAAATTCAATTAAAAAAACCCAAATTATTAATTATATAAACAGAATTTTACTAATATTCCTCAAAATAAAAGGGTATCTCCCCCAAGATGAACTCAGTGGAAAATTTGTTTGTTGCCCACTGTGGCAGCAAAATCAAGAAATCCAAAAACACTCTCTCTGAAAATTAAAATCCAACAACTATAAAAGCCCTAAATGTAATATTATTTTTCAATTTTAAGAATGATAACTTTGTTCGATTTTTTTTTCATAACACATTAGCAGACAGTGCATTTAGCAAAAACTACTTACTCTTATATTAAATGGTAAGGATACATGTTAATGAAAAAAAGACCTATGTCTATATATGTTTATTGTATCACATGTTTATTAAATCAGTCAATATTTAACATACCTAATTTCAGATTTCTCTTGGCCTTCAGATTCTTCGTCATCACTGTTGTCAGAAAATTGGCAGTGGAGGACTTCATCTTGTTCTTCTATGTGACCCAGCAGCATCTGACTTCGTGTTCGAAATCCAGCAACTACTCGATCCAGAGAGTACACAGAAGGACTTGTGTAGACCTTACAAGTGACCACCCAACAAAAAAAGTGATTTTTTTAACATTTATTTTTATCCTATTACTCAAAATGTCTTTAAAGAGACATTTAGATAGTTACACTTAAAACAGCCAATTACTGAAAATATGCAAAAGTCAAAATAAATTTCACAATGCCGTGGTGCCCCATGGACACATACATCTTTTAGAATCTACACAGCTCTTACTCCTTCTAGAAAGTTCTCTATCTTCAATGATGCCTTCATAGAAAATACTATTCAAAAATGAAACCAAAGAGAGGCAGGAGTGAGAAGATCACAGCTCTTAAACATAGCACAGGCATGCCCCAGCCAATGTGAAACCCGCACACGGTGTGACAAGAGGCAATGACACGTTGTGTACTACCCTGCAGGAAATCCAAATGGATTTACTCACGCTTTCCCGGTGGTGGTTAGGGATAGCTGACTTAATGCTCTAAGTGACATAGTTAATATGTATCATGGATAAATAGATTTTCATGGGCTAGCCTGGGAACTTTCTACATTATAATGTGCTTCTATTGGCAATGCACCTTAAGCTCTCAAAAAATGACCTTGGGGGGGCGTGTGGGTGGTGCAGTCAGTTAAGCATCTGACTCTTGATTTTGGCTCAGGTCATGATCTCAGAGTCGTGGGACCGAGCCCCTCTGCACTCAGCGGGGAGTCTGCTGGAGATTCTTTCTCTCCCTCTTCCTCTGCCCCTAACCCATGCTTGCTCATGTGCTCTCTCTCTAAAATAATAAAAAATAAATCTTCTTAAAAAATGACCTTGGAAAACAACAACAAAAATTAGAAACTGCCTTTATACATTTATTCTAGTTTTAGTTACCAAATATTTCCTTTTTCACCACCTCTTTGTAACCAGAGTTTTTTCTCAAAAAAGGTAAATAAAATATTAGAGGAAGCATTCAATTTATTACTAGAAATCATTACAAGCTATTAAAATTTTAACATATAGTGGAATATGTATAACACATGGGGTGACAAGATTCAAGTGATGTAGGTCTCTCACATAATCCCTCCCAGAAAAGCCTGCCTGATACTAAAGATTCCTTGATATCTGATTTTCATGGCTCCACAGTTGGCCACCTAGTAAGACCATCTGTCATATCGGTACCACGATGGAGGCAGAGTAAAGTTTTCTAGGCGGACTCCCTATCCTGGGGTATGAGGGAGTGAGGAGGGGAATTACTTACAGAAGAACCAACTCAAGAAGTATTTATCTAGGGCACCTGGGTGGCTCAGTTGGTTAAGCGACTGCCTTCGGCTCAGGTCATGATCCTGGAGTCCTGGAATCGAGTCCTGCATCGGGCTCCCTGCTCAGCAGATAGTCTGCTTCTCCCTCTGACCCTCCCCCCTCTCATGCTCTCTCTCCATCTCATTCTCTCTCTCAAATACATAAATAAAATCTTTAAAAAAAAAAAAAAGAAGTATTTATCTAGGGGCGCCTGGGTGGCTCGGTCATTAAGTGTCTGCCTTCGGCTCAGGTCATGATCCCAGGGTCCTGGGATCGATCCCGCGTCGGGCTCCCTGCTCGGCAGGAGGCCTGCTTCTCCCTTTCCCACTCCCCTGGCTTGTGTTCCCTCTCTCGCTGTGTCTCTCTGTCAAATACATAAATAAAATCTTTAAAAAAAAAAAAAAAAGAGTACTTTGGTTGGTTTTCTTAGCATACAATTATGTGAAGTACTGAAAGTGGTATTAGGGATGCCTGGGTGGCTCAGTCGACTGGTTAAGTGTCTGCCTTCAGCTCAGGTCATGATCCCAGGGTCCTGGGATCGATCCCCAGGTCAGGCTCCCTGCTTTTCCCTCTGCTTGCCGCTCCCCCCACTTGTGCTCTCTTTCTCTCTCTCTCTCTGACAAATAAATAAATAAAATCTTTAAAAAAAAGTGCATTAGTTACCTATTGCTTTTATTTCTGTTTTTATATCAAATTTCATCAAATCTGAAATGCTATCAACTGTAAGACACACCATTATTTTTATTCCATCAAGAAAAAAAGCTGTCAAACTGTGACATGCCATCAATTATAAAACATACCCTGCCATCAAAGATGATAAAATGTGACAAAAAATGTGAGTCTTACAATCAATGAAACATGGCAGATTTTCATCAGCATTTTGATATTATATTATACCTAAGCATTGACTGGGACCACCTTTGTAATTTTTTTCTTTCCAAAGTGCCCTTAGTATGTATAATACTGGCTCTTGGCTTCAAGTATATCATATTTACCATGTTAAGAAAGTAGAAACCTGTTATACCTTTTTATATAAATTTAAATCAAGATTCAGTTTTACATTTCATAAGATGAGTTTTTGATATCTACTGAGACAGAGGGTTTTTTTTCTCTTTTTTCCTATTAATTTGATAAATAATGTGGAAACTTTTTCTTTTATTTACCTGTATACTATTTAGTTGTGAGGGGCAATTTCTTTAGGAATTCTGCATAAGTAGATATGTCCTATAATTCCATTTTGGTGTTTAACTTTTCAGGTTAAGAGATAGTTGAAAACAAATGTGTAACAACAGGAAAAAGTACACAATTGTATGCCCCCAGGATAAATATTCAGCTATTAAAAATCATGATGTTATAAAATATTTAGTGACTGTCAAATGTTCATGATATATTGAGAAAAGCCAGTAATGAAAGTACATGCATAAATATAACAAATAATACTTTTAAAATTAAATAAGAGCTTTTTGCTCTTTCCCTCCAATATGTATAAACAAGCATATAAGAAATATTTCCTAAAAAAAAAAGAAATATTTCCAATGAAGAAAAGAACAGAAATATTTCCTCATAAGAAATGCAGACTATTTGCACTTCAAGAAAATATTAGAGCTAATGAACTCTAAAAGAAATTAGCAGAGCTAGAAAATATCAGCTAGACCTCTGCCAAGGAGGCAAAACTCCAGGGAGAAAATGAAATGGCATTTCAGATGTCCTCTTTGGTGTAATTTGGTTAGGTACGGTATTCAGTACGAAACCCTCGCCTCACTCTTAGAACAATGAACAGTGAGCAGGACAAGGCTGGCCATACAACGTGTCTTCCCATGCAAGCCTGCCTTCTCACATCTGCTGCAGCAACCAGTCCAAACAAGAGAGGTGGCCTGGATTCCTGGACACATGGTAGGAGCAAGAGAACCCTCAAAACTGCTGATTCTATGACTTTTACATCTTCCTCCTTTCCTCTCCTTTTACTGGCTAGCAGGGCTCTTTTGGGGTAGAAGGAACATTTTAAAAACAAAACAAAACAAAGGATTTGCTTATCTGAAACAATAACCACAAAAGTCGTTATTCCAGTCATGTCTGTTTCAAGCCTAATCAAACAGCTAGAGGTAAGAACCCCTAAGGGCCTAACCTTTTTCAAGAGCCCACAGAGCTCTATCTCCTCAAAGAGTGTATGTTTGTGTGTGAATGTCTAGTAAAAAAGAAAAAGAGAGACTTTATACTGAAAGTATAAATATGTATGACTTTTGTAATCAGTGGGGAAAAAAAACCCCAGATGTTATTTTTAAAAAAAGAAAGAATAGAAGAAACAGAAAATTCTTTCACATTACGAGCCAACAGTAAATAAATTAAATATAGAAGATATATAATCATAAAGTTGAATTAAGAGTTATCAAATTTGAACCCTTTTGTCATGTTCCATGAAAATTTACCATGTATTCAACCATAAGGAACATGTCAATAACTCTACAAAGTAAAGCTGAGATTGATAATAACAGTGATTTAAATGTTAAAACCCAACCGCTTAGGACTGAAAGCCACACGGGTAAGGGAGCATCTGTGTTACTCGCTCTGAGGCACTGAGCCTGGCACACAGTAGAGGCACCCCACGCGCATGTGCCGGAGACGCGGTGTGCCAGGCAGTTTCAGATTCCTTATCTCACGTAAATCCTCCACACCCCCGACAATGTCTCCCCCAGTCTGACAGATAGGGACCCTGGAGCCCACACGGGTTTAGGCATACGTATAGGCCTATGCACAGAGCTGGTGTTCACACCCAAGCCTGCCACACGGCGCAGCCTCGGACCCCTCTCCTATTGCTCATCCTTTTAACTGTAACCATCATAGAGACCTCAAACAACTCATTTCCCTTCATAAAATTAATAAATCGAAACCAAAATTCATGAATCTGCTACTTAGTCTTTTCCATTAGAGATTTCCATTCCAATAGAGATACCTTGCTTTTCTTTTTCTTTTTTAAAGATTTTATTTATTTATTTATTTGTCAGAGAGAGAGCACAAACAGGGGGAGTGGCAGAGGGAGAAGCAGACTCCCCACTGAGCAGGGAGCCCAATGTGGGACTCGATCCCAGGACCCCAGGATCATGACCTGAGCTGAAGGCAGACACTTAACCAACCCAGCCACCCAGGCGTCCTGAGATTCCTTGTTTTTCAAGAAAAATCTGTGTGCATGTATTTACCACCCACACACATATTTATCAACAAAAATTAAAATGAAACTTCGTATTGATCTTCATAGTCTTGATTATGTCAGCTTGGCATATCGAGTAATAGATAAATATCATTTTGAAAATAATAAAACAGGCCAAATAAATCAAAATAAATACCCTCCAATCTCCTCTCAACCTTGTTGTGGTTAAAGAAAGAAAAAAATTCATGCAAGATATCAGACTAAAGCACGTTTGAAAATATGATGGCAAAGGATAGCTTTTTCTCCTCGGTGAATACAGACATCATCTTCAACTATTCCTTCCAAATATAACTATACATTCTCCTATTTATTAATTTATTATTTAAAAGAAGCATGATGGAAAAAGAAAGAATATGCATAAAAGTCCATGAAATCAAACAGAAAAAAACCCTGCTGAGACCATACAAATACACTGTGATATTATACAGAATATTTTTTAAATCCCAAAATCAGAAAGAGATCAGTGTTTCGACATTACCTTCCTGGAACCGGGTCTGGCTGGGATATAAATATAATGCCCCAGACGAGTATCAAATGGTACAGTACACGGCCTCTTTGTGGCTGTCCTGGCATCTGGCCCATCTCCACAAGGTTCCGTAGCTGAAGAGGTCATTGACAGGTTAAGTTTTGATAGTTCCTCGCTCAGTTGATCCACAAGAAGTTGTTGTTCTATTATTTTTTCATTCTTTGTAGAAGAGAGATGAACATTTTTAAAATAGAGAACCTCCATATGTGTGTAATGGTTAAAGATAAATTGTACATTGCCCCAAACCACAACTACCTTAACAGTACCGTAAAACCTCATTTCTCCACAGATTAGTCTTCTGATGTTCACCAGCATCTAGGATCACTCTGAAGGGTAAAAACTTTTGAAAAGGAAGCAACAATAAACAGAGCCTGAAGAGTTAAATATTCAAAGAAAATGTCCCGCACACTGTGATTGGCTGGTTTGCCATCCTGAAGCACTCTGATTCGTTGATCTTTATAAATGGTTGGCCTTTCTGAGGGAAATCCAAGCAGTAACAAGAGAGAAGAAAGTTGCAAAGTGGAGAATGAATTGCAAATGGCAGAGGTGGCACCAAAGGAGATGAGCTGGTCACAGGTACAGTGAAGTGAGAGCCTTTCCTCAGTGCAAAGAAAGCCAAAGCACAAAGAGATAAAAGATAGGTAACTGATAGTCCTGGGAGAAAGAGGAACTTGGAAATCAAAAGCTGAACAAATTGTGTATCAGGAGTCAGTGGGTGGGTGTGTGTGTGTGTGTGTGTGAGTGTGTGTGTGTGTGTGTGCGCGCACGCCTGTGGCTTAGCTTTTTATGTATCCTCTAAAGAAAGTTTTTCAAGTATATCCAATCCAGCAAGCTCTAACATCAATCTTTGTTTTATCAGCACAAAATTATGTAAACAAGAAATTGTCATTCATCTTAATACTTCACATGTACTACAATGTTTAAATAGGAATAAAAAAACCCTAAAGTTTCATCATGCTAATGCTAAGCTATAAAAAGGCAACCTTGGGTGCCTGGGTGGCTCAGTTGGTTAAGCGACTGCCTTCGGCTCAGGTCGTGATCCTGGAGTCCCAGGATGGAGTCCCGCATCAGGCTCCCTGCTCAGCAGGGCGTCTGCTTCTCCCTCTAACCCTCCCCCCTCTCATGCTCTCTCTCTCATTCTCTCTCTCTCTCAAATAAATAAAATCTTTAGGGCGCCTGGGTGGCTCAGTTGGTTAAGCGACTGCCTTCGGCTCAGGTCATGATCCTGGAGTCCCTGGATCGAGTCCCGCATCGGGCTCCCTGATCGGCAGGGAGTCTGCTTCTCCCTCTGACCCTCCCCCCTCTCATGTGCTCTCTCTCTCATTCTCTCTGTCAAATAAATAAATAAAATCTTTTAAAAAAATAAAATAAAATAAATAAAATCTTTAAAAACAAAAAAAAACAAAAAAACAAACAAACAAAAAAATAAAAAGGCAACCTTATTAAAAATTCACGTATCCAGATAATTAAAATATATGCCAATGGCATATATTGGAGTCTTTATACTGTCTGGGAAAGGGTAAAAATACCAATAATATTAGACTTTATTAAATCAAGAGTGTATGGTATACTCTCCAGGATAATCACCAAAACCATAAAGAGTAAAAGTATAATACCTAAGCTAACGAAGTAAAAATTGAAAAATTAAAAATACACAATTAATCCTAAAGAAGATAAGAAAAGAGAGAAAAAGAACATAGAGCAGGATAAGTAAAAGGACAACGGTGGGATTATAACCAAAATATAAGAGTAATTATATTACATTCCTAAATAAACTAAGTAATCCAATTAAAAGATTATAATTCATCAGAGAGGATTATAAAATTATCTAACTTGCTGCTTACCAAGAAACACAACTAAAATAGACACACAAAAATTGGAGAAAGAGACACCATGTAATATTAACCAAAAGAAAGCTGGTAGGGCTATGTGAATACCCAAATAGACTTTAAGGCAAAAACCATTAGAAGAAATATTAAAAAGGTGAATTCACCAGGATGCTGTAACAATCATGCATTTCTATGTACTTAATAACACAGCTTCAATATGTATAATGCAAAAATTGTCACTACTTCATGGAGAATAAGGAAGACAAATCCAAAATCATAGCAGGAGATTGTAACATCCCTCCAAATTACTGGTATAACAAAAAGACCCCAAGAATAAGTAAAAATATAGATGTGAAGGGGAGCCTGGGTAGTTTCGTTGGTTAAGCGTCCAACTCTTGATTACAGCTCAGGTCATGATCTCAGGGTCGTGAGATCCAGCCGCACCTTAGGCTCTGCACTCAGTGCAGAGTCGGCCTA
Source organism: Leptonychotes weddellii (assembly GCF_054177405.1). Classification (NCBI taxonomy): domain Eukaryota; kingdom Metazoa; phylum Chordata; class Mammalia; order Carnivora; family Phocidae; genus Leptonychotes; species Leptonychotes weddellii. The sequence goes on along the minus strand of NC_138382.1, from coordinate 21,063,491 downwards.
AGATTCTCTCTCCCTCTCCTTGGCCTCTCCCCCCACTCATGCGTGTGCTCTCTCTCTCTCACTCTCAAGTAAATAAAATCTTTAAAAAAAAAAAAAAAAAGAAAATGTCCATCACCAAAAAAGTCCATCAACAGTAGAATAGAAAAATTAATTGCAATATATTCACACAATGAAATCCTATATAGCTATAAACTGTAACAAACTACAGTTACGTTGTGGATGAATTAGAACAAAAAAACATTCAATAAAAGCAACTAGATACTAAAGAATATATATACTGAATGATTACATTTACAAAAATCCAAAATGTAAACTGTAGTGTTCAGGGATACATAGTAAAACCACAAAGCAAAGTAGGGAAAGCATTACTATGAAGTAAGGAAAGTGATTCTCTCTGAGCCGGACGAACAAAGGACTTTTGAGGGGCCGACAGTTTACTATTTCTTTTTTTTTTTAATTATTTTTAAGTTTTTATTTAAATTCCAGTTAGTTAACATACAGTGTAATATTAGTTTCAGGTATACAATATAGTGATTCAACACTTTTTTTTTTTTAAAGATTTTATTTATTTATTTGACAGAGAGAGAGAGAGCACAAGTAGGCAGAGAGAGAGGGAGAAGAGACTCTCCACTGAGCAGGGAGCTCGACGCGGGGCTCGATCCCAGGACCCTGGGATCATGACCTGAGCCAAAGGCAGCCGCTCAACTGACTGAGCCACCCAGGCGCCCCGATTCAACACTTTCATACAACACCCGGTGCTCATCCCAGCAAGTTAGTCCCCACCACCTGTCTAACCCATCCTCCCAGGCCCCTCCTCTCTGGTAACCATCAGTTTGTTTTCTATAGTTAAAAGTCTGTTTCTTGGTTTGTATCTCTCATTCTTTTTTCCCCCTATGCTCATTTGTTTTGTTTCCTAAATTCCACCTATGAATGAAATCATATAGTATTTATTTTACAGAGAGGGAGAGAGAGAATCTCAGCAAACTCCCCACTGAGCACGGAGCCGAGCACGGAGCCCTACACGGGACTAGATCCCACAAGCCCAAGATCACAATCCCAGCCAAAATCAGAAGCCAGACACTCAATAGACCAAGCCACCTAGATGCCTCAAAAGTTTACTATTTCTTGACCTGGTGGTGGTTACCCAGCTGTTCTCTTTGCGATCCATCACTGCACAGTACCTTCTGTTTTGTATATGTTTTATGTTTTGAAATTATTCTAGAGGGGCGCCTGGGTGGCTCAGATGGTTAAGCGTCTGCCTTTGGCTCAGGTCACGATCCCAGGGTCCTGGGATGGAGCCCTGCATCGGGCTCCCTGCTCCGCAGGAAGCCTGCTTCTCCCTCTCCCACTCCCCCTGCTTGTGTTCCCTCTCTGGCTGTGTCTCTCTGTCAAATAAGTAAAATCTTTAAAAATAAATAAATAAATAAATAAATAAATAAATAAATAAATAAAATAAAATGCTACTGTTTAGTGAAGTACTATTTCAACTAAATCTACAGCACTAGATACGTTAAGAAACTCTACCTGCAATCTATTCACTTTCTGTGCTTCTTTCAAAGATACCACGTGGCCTTTGTTTTCCTGGACCATCATTTGCACTTGATTCTTTAGCTCCCTCACCTCCAGTTCTCTCTGATTAAATACAACTTCATCAGCAGCCAGCGCACACTGGGAGGAGGGAAAGAAAGCACAAGAGATTCATCATGGAAAATACTCAAGAGAGCCCAGAAAATACCACGAAAACTGGGATTTATTGATGGTTTGATGATGTCTCTTGAAATTTTTCTTATCCCATTCACTTTCAACTTTTTTCTGTTCTCTAATGTCGAGGACCTATCATGGCTACAACCTAAGAATTAATTACTACATAGAAAATTTTTCCTGGTTTTATTTTAAAACAAAAAAGTTACTCAGTTTCTAGAGTACACTCAGTAAGATTTTTTACAAGTTTGCTAGAACTGCCATGAGATTTTTAATGTGGGTTTTTAAAAATCAGAGGTCACATTTTCCAAACTGACCTACAGAGTTAAGAATGCATTTGGATTTCCAAATAAAAATATTTGCTAATTTTATGCACTTTCACTATGAAGAGATATTTTGAAGATGTCTAAAAATATGGTTAAACAAAGAGTTTTCTTAATTTCTAGTGAATTATGCCTGTTTTCAAATAAACTTGGGATATACAAATAATACTTTAAAACAATTTTTAAATTAAATAAACAGAAAGAAATTTAACATTTGTCAAGAGTCTATTCTATGCTAGATAGTGACTTGACATTTTAAAAATATCTCGCTGAATAGACAGGGTTCCTTTTTCATGAAGAAACTAAGAGATTAAAACCTCTCCCCAAGATGACACAGTGGATAAACCCAACTCCTGATCTTCTACCCCCAGGGCCTATCTGGATCTAAAGCTCATGCTCTTTCTACTAATCTACAGGAAAAGAACAAGTAGCTGATTTGCAAAAACCAGTGTTCACTTTACATAAGATTTAATTCACAGAAAGAGTATGTATGTGACTTCTCAGGCAAAGGCATGGGGGTAGATGGGCCCCAGCACTGAGAACCCACAGATTGAGGCCTGCCTTGATTTTGTCACAGCCTCATAGTAGCACTTAGGGCAAGGCCCTTCTTTTCTCCACTTGGGATCCTCAAATGATCAAATAAGGAAAGGACAGATGACCCTGATGGTCCTTATGACTCTATATGTTTATAGGACCTATGTGACTTCTTTCATAAAATAAGATATAACTAATTCTCATTGGCTAATATCCTCTTATGGTAAAATTAATTGTGCATTTGAGCTTAAAGTGTAATTGTCTTGGGCGCCTGGGTGGCTCAGTCGGTTGAACATCTGGCTCTTGGTTTCGGCTCAGGTCATGATTTCAGGGTTGTGAGACTGAGCCCCGAGTCAGGCTCTGCACTCAGCGGGGACTCTGCTGGAGATTCTCTTTCTCCCTCCCTTGCTGCCCCCCCCGTCTCTAAAATAAATTTTTTTTTTTAAATGTAGTTTGTCTCCCAGTACTGCATACTCAATTATTTTTACATATGCTTTATAAACTACAGTTATTTATTATTTATTTAAAAGTGTTTAACTGTTGAGTAAACTCATGTTCACATACTGTTCTTGTACTCAAAATTTGGAATAGAAAGGCAATGGAGTCCTTTAAGAGGTATTTATTAGGGGATGGAGTGTTCCAATAATTGACTAATAGCAAAAACCAAGGATTCCAACACTACCCGACGGTGTCTAAAAAGAAGAACATGGTAACTTCGAAGTGACCCTTACTTCCCTAGCAACAGTCTGGCAGTAATTCTACCTGCAAGATGGCCCACATCTCATCTTGATTAGGAGTTTTTTTTTTTAAAGTACTTACCTGCTTGTGTAATAGGCTCGAGGAAGCAGGGCTGAACGAAAAGAATATCCACGCCTCTCCCTGCACAGAGTTGCTATCTCCCTGCACAGAGTTTATCAAGTGGCCTTCACAGTAATTCCTGGCATGTGGCCCTACGTACCACTACTAAGTCCAATCACTTAGCTGCTGCTGCTATGTAATGTCGGCCCAGGCAGGTGAAAAATAAATGAGGAGATAATAATGACCTGACATTTATGGAGCCTTACTCCTGGCCAGGCATCCCTCTCAGCGCTTTATGGGAACTAGTGCTTTAATAATCTTCACAGCAACCCTACAAGGTGCTTGTTAGTATTGTTTCTATTTTACAGATGGGGAAACCGAAACACAGAGAGGTGAAATATTCGCCCAAGGTCACAGAGCGAGTAAGCAGAGGAGTCGGGATTCGAATCTTGGGGGTTTGGTATACACGTTCTTAACTATTATGTTATTCTGTCTCTCACAGAAAAGAACAGAAAAGAAAGTTTAAAAAACAACTTTTTAAAGAGACATACGGGGTGAGGAATGACAGCTGTATTTCTCGATTTGCTACTTAGTGGTATCCAAGATTACTAGTCCTGCAAGACTGCAGACCAAAAAGAAGGAATCCATTTTTTTTTTAATTTGGAAATACTGAACGTTCTATCTCTCACTTTGAGATTAATAACATACACTAGCACTTTCAAAGTCCTGATAAGTCTTGGGATTTCTGCAGTCTAGCCAGCATCCTCGAAAACCATCTGCTCATGAATGATACCCTTTTTCACCAAGACTGTTAATATCTTTGGGAAGTCTTAATCTAGAATCCATCATCTAGAGCAAGTTTAATTCAGAGTTTCCAACAGATGGAGAGAAAAAGTTACTATCCACCCCCCATCCTCAACCAGGGGGTTTTATGAGTTTCCACTTTCAGCCACCTTGGGAGCAGGAAGGAAAAGCACTTTCTACTGCCAACTCCTACAGCATCCCAAAGTTCAAGCTTCCCATCAACCATACTCCCCGTTCTGCCAGTTTCTTATACCAAGGAGGAAGGGCCAGGCCTGGCTCTATCTACGAAGAAGGTAGGGCAGACTTCCTGCTTTTAAAAAAATCCATGATTTTAGAAGTATTACTTTAAATGCTTATATTTAAATATCAGAAGCTCTGAGATAGAACAGCAGTGATCATAGCATTTCAGTAAAGACCCTTTTGGCGTATCCCTTAGGTCCTTTCAGGGTATCCAGGAGATCAAAACTATTTTCCTAATAATACTAAGACAATATTTGCCCTGTTTACCATGTTGACATTTGCACTGATGGTACATAAGGGTGGGTAAAACTGCTGGCTCCTAGCGTGAAAAAAGGAAGTGTCACCAGACTGTCCTAGGAGTCACTGTATTCCTCACTGCCACGCACTCACAATACAAACAAATGCCAGTTTCACTTAAGAATATCTTGATGGGGGCACCTGGGTGGCTCAGTCGGTTAAGCAGCTGCCTTCAGCTCAGGTTCATGATCCCAGGGTCCTGGGATCGAGCCCCGCATCGGGCTCCCTGCTCAGTGGGGAGCTTGCTTCTCTCTCTCCCTCTGCCTCTCCCCCTGCTTGTGCTCTCGTGCTCTCAAATAAGTAAATAAATTCTTTAAAAAGAAAAAGAAGGGGCTCCTGGGTGGCTCAGTCGGTTAAGCGTCTGCCTTCAGCTCAGGTCATGATCCCAGGGTCCTGGGATCGAGTCCCACATCGGGCTCCCTGCTCGGCGGGAAGCCTGCTTCTCCCTCTCCCACTCCCCCTACTTGTTCCCTCTCTTGCTGTGTCTCTCTCTGTCAAATAAATAAATAAAATCTTTTAAAAAGAAAAAAGAAAAAAGAATATCTTGATGAAGCAATAAAAATTATTTTATTTATTTATCTCAACATATGAATACTTTTAGTATTCCATGTGACAAAATGGGAGGTATTCCAATGGTAGCCCTGCTGTGTAATGAAGGGTGATGGTTATCTATAGGGAAAAAATTTTGTGCAACTGAGTTGCAAGCTGAACTAGCCACATTTTTCATGGGGAGCTATTTTTATTCTAAAATATGACAGATCAACTATGGTTACTCACACCCGGGACTGTGACAAACATTTTCTCAAAAATGAAAACCATCATTTCAAGGAAAACAACAATATTTGTTGCAAATGATAAAATTCAAGTTTCATGCAAAAATTAGAATTTTGGAAAACATTTCTGCTATGAGTTTGACAGCTTCCAATACTTAAAGACCTTGCTGGTAAGATCAGTGGGTAAGATTAGTGAATGTAATTATTTGACACTGTCTAATGATATGTGTCAACATTTAGAAGATCTGCATAATTTAGGAAACAAATATTTTCCAAATGACCAATAAGTGACAATTCAGAATCATGTGATGAAAGATCCATTCAAAGTACAACATATAGATCAATGAATTTTAAGGTATAAATATTAATATAACAAAGACAGTTTCAAATTCTACATGGCAAGTAACCTTGAGGAAATCTCTACTGGTTGAGTTTTGGTGTAATAGCAAAGACGAACATCCATAATTATCTGAAAAAGCTATGAAAAGATTCCTCCCTTCCAACTACAAATCTATATAAAGCTGGATTATCTTCACGTACTTCAACTACAACAACATATTCAACAAACTGAATGCTGAAGCAGATGTGAAAATCCACCTGTCTTCTATTAAGCCAGACACATGTGAAGTGTGAAATAGTTCCACTCTTATTAAACTTCTTTTGTTTTGGAAAATAGTTATCTTTCATGGAAAAAAAAAGTACTTTATTTAACATGTAATCAGGTTATTATTGTTAGCTTTGAGCGAGTTAATCATTTAAATTTTTGTGTTTTAATTTTAATGTGGTAAATATCAATAGATACAATCCCCATAAGCAAAAGCTCTTTAGGGGACCTCAATTTTAAAAATGTAAACTTGTGAACAAAAAGTTCAAAAACTGCTGTAATAGAGGTTTCTTTCTAATACATATAGAAAGGTATTGAGGAAAGATTTCTAACTAGAAAGCTATGTTTTTAACTATACGTTTTCCTATTTTCAAAAACTGGCAGAATATCCATTTGCCCACCAGACTCTACCATGTAAGGAGAACTGGATATATCTTGTTTTCCATGATTTCCCAGTGACATAAGATCTTCACATACTGTGTTTGAATGGAAAGTGAGAAACATAATTCTAAACTCAACATACATATATATAATATGAATAAATGTACTTATGTCCCTTAAGTACTGTCAAATAAGATGATTTGTTTGTTCAAAAAATCAACATTCCACACTCAAGGGATGAAGTATTTTTTTCCCTTCAAGAACCACTGACCCAAAGAGGAATAAAGACTCACTAACATACTTCATTTTGTTTCTGAAATTGGGTTTCTCTTCATCCTCTAAATTAATGAGCAGGTCTGCAAGATTCTGCTTCATAAATATAACCAGTTAAGATATTAAAAGAGAAAGGAGAAGGAGCTGAGAAGGGTGTGACTTAAGAGGACAAAGCAGTAGGAAAGGGGAAGAAGAAACTGAGCAAAGGCAAATGAGATTTTACACATAATCCTTCTGAAAAACTTCTGAAATTCCAAAATGACCCTTGCCCAAATAAAAGGAGTCCTTCAACAAGTCACTAACGAAAGGCGTCCACGTACCTGGCATTTCTTCAGCTCTCGCTTCAGCTGGAGAACCGTAACATGCTGAGGCCCTTCTTCCAGGTTGCCAATGCTGTGGCTCCCTCGGAAGGAGGTGAAAACCGCCTTCCTCACCTCCTGAGTCATGTTCAACCACTCCTGCAGTTTGTGTTGCTGCTTCTGGTTCAGTCTGACAGCATCCTTTAAGTCCACCAGGAAGGTAAAGGCTTCCTCTACACAATTCTGGTAACTCAGACATTCTCCTTGTAGCTGAGCTACTTGCACCTCAAGAGAATGGATCCTGTTTTTATCAGGAGTCTCCTCTTGATGGATCTGGCTGGTTTGGCTGATGCTAGCCTGTTGGCTTTGCAAAGCTTCTCGAAGCAACTTGATTTCAAATTCCATTTCGTCCATGCGGTCTGACTCGGGGCTGAAGTTTAAGGTGGGCTTGTTTCTAATGTTGCGGGCTCTGTTGGCATATTTGAGGGAATTTAAGGACTCATCAAAGTCTGAGGAGGATGGGCTGACACAAGTGATCATGACAGTCTTGGCACTGCCTCCCAGGGAATCTTTCAGGAGCCGGGTGATTTTCGCATCCCTATATGGAATATGTGAACTCTTCCGGCGGGGGTCCCCAAGAGCGCTGATGACGTTGCCTAAAGCCAGCAGCCCACTGTTGATCTGAATGGATTCTTTGAACCGTTCACCAGTATTTCCTGTTTTGGTTACTCTTTCGGAGCCAGCCAAGTCCACAAAGTGGAACTTTGAGACAATCTGCCGACGGGAGTACCACGATCCGTCTTCACCGGCCTCCATGTTTTTCTCCACTTGACAAATACTGATTGTAAAAATTGCATGTGATCTACTGGAGTGCTCGTTCATTTGGGTGGTACCTGTATGCCGGGCTGCATTCCCCATCTCCAGGAGACTCATCACCTCATCTGCGCTCTCCACCTGGCATTCTTTGGCCCCAACAATCACTTAAAACAGCAACAGCAAGTTTTTAAACCAAATTTTAATCAAAACCCAGTATAGTTACATTAACCACACAACAGTTAATATTTGCTAAACTGCCCAGGCTAAGAAAAGCTCTTAAAAAGAAAAAAATCAATAGCATTCCAAACAATAGTGATGTCAGCAATATCATTAAGTAATTTTAGATAATCTCCCAAAGGAACTATTTTAATAGACAGCACTCATTTTGATATTTACATTCTAAAAGATGTAATATAGATATATATATTTTTTAAACAATGTGGTTTCTTTGGGGTCCTACTCAATTCTTTAAGATGACTGACAGAAGAAAAACTCTTTATTCCAGTATTTTGACTTGTAGAGTCTAATAGACTTATTTTTAAAAATAGATTAATTAAATTAATTAAGAATTAGTAGATTAATTAAAAGAAATTAGTGTCTTTTGAGTTTTGTTAATATTCAAGCCATCCTTAGGTTTACGGTTTTTGGCATTATGTGGTCATGACCAATGATAAATGACAATTTCAGTATAAATAAAATTGGTTATTCATTTTAAAAACAGGTATGCCCTACGTAATAGCAGAGTACAAGGTAAACAAATGTGATGGCAATTAAAAAAAAAAAGTTTCTATTTCAAGAACAGCAGAATAAGAACTGAAAATAAACCAAAGCTTACTGCCCACATTATTTGTTTATATTCAAACATATTTCAAAAAGCAGTAGGTGGATTTGGGATTTGAATCAGAGCAGTAAAGCTCCTGATTCTGTGCTTGAATTACAGGTCATGTTTCCTCTTTATTCAGATCCTGTTATGTCACTGTCTTCCTGAAAAATAATCATTTTGCTTTCATTATTTCCAACATGACACCTTTTTTAACAACCTAGTACATTTAAAGTTCTAAAGTACCTCCACTACAAACAGGGAATGCTAAAATAGCAGCAATTATAAAATATGACAATGTAACTGTAAGTCAAAGGATAACTTTCATAAAATTCTTCTGTTAGGCTACAGCTTAGCACTATCTGTGGTCCTCACACCCAGCTGCAAATCACCTGGAAACTTTGTAAAAGAGAACGTAGCAAGGCCCAGGCCCCATCCAGACAAATTCACCAGAATTTCTGAAAAGTGGGGCCCAGAAGTCAGTATTTCTTAAAAAGCTTCCACAGTGATACATGGTGCAGCATCCGGGTTGGATACCAACCATTGCTTCACACAGAGGATCTAAATAAATATGTCAAACAAATACACTTTGGTTGTGAGTGGAATATTATATAAGACATACGGCAATTTGGCTTAAGACAATTTGCTGCATCTTTCCAAAACTTTTGCAGAATTGATATTAGCTGTTAAGTTTATCAGGAGTGATAGTGTATACTTCTGCATTTGACTATTTTATAATAAACATGTGTTATTTTTGTATCTTCTTAACCAAAGATAAAAACATTGAATAATTACATTTTATACGATACAGAAGCTCAAAACATTGGCCTGAATTCTGTCCAGAAAAGATGAACTATATTGAACTATCTACGAAGACCATAAACTACCATGTCTGCTTTCTTTCTAAAAAACAAAACAAAAACCAATTTCTCCAAATATCCAGGAATGCCAGGGCTGCCAAGAGAGGGCCAATAAGGTCATAAACTTCACTGCCCCCTGCAGGCAGTCTGAGTGATCTTCCTTTCCTAACTGTTAGGAAATTTCCTCAAGGAGTCTGTGACTCCTTTATGTCCAAAAAGGGTTCTACCTAAGTATCTTTTCTAAGAGAGAAACACACCCAAGTCAGTGTTATTAATAATGGTGAAAATGTAGAAACAGCTTAAATGTCCAATAATGGAACATTAATTTTAAAAAGTATAATACATTCAGAAGACAAAAATTACCACATGACCTGAGTCATAAGTTTGAAAAGTATTTAATGGTGTGTGAAAATGCTCACAATATAAATATTAAGTGAAAAAATAAGATGCAATATTATACGCAGGGTTCTAAGTATATTAAAAAAGATTTATATGTGCACAGAAAAAGAAATCTGGAAGGAAACACCAAAAACAGAAGTTGCTCTTTCTGGGTTCTGCGATTAAAGACGATCTTCAACTTTCTTCCTTAAACTTTCCTGTGTTTTCAAAGTGTTCTGTGCTGAACATATTACCCTTTAAATCAGAAAAGCGTAAAGTGTTATTCTTTAAAGATTTTTTTTTTTTTTGACAGAGAGAGATAGTGAGAGCAGGAACACAAGCAGGGGGAGTGGGAGAAGGAGAAGCAGGCTTTCCATGGAGCAGGGAGCCCAATGTGGGGCTCGATCCCAGGACCCTGGGATCATGACCTGAGCTGAAGGCAGACCCTTAACAATTGAGCCACCCAGGCGCCCCAGAAAGTGTTATTCTTCAAAATATTTGTATTTTGACCCATTCTAGCTTTCTCCCATTTCCAAACAATTGGATATTTAATGAAATTAACAGGTTGTTAGCACAGAAATTCAGACCTTGAGAAGCACAACAAAAGATAGGTAAGTGTCAATATGGAGGAGCAAACACATAAACTGTCCAAATTTAAAAAAAAGAGAGAGAGAGAGAGAGGAGACAATAGATGTGCTGGGACAAAATCAAAGAGGAAGAAAGGAGAATTCTGGAACAACCTGGACAAACACCAAAGGAAGAAGCCATCCCCACTCTGGGGAAAACTGGGGGAAAAAAAAAAACCCACGAAAACTAATTTAGCCTATTTCAAAGTCTCACTGGAGATGAACCCAGAGCGGGGGCAATTATAAAAAATAAGTACCTTTAATTACAACTTACTAACTTCATCTTACCAACCTGTCTGAACTATGCTTCACCTGGGTGATTTAACAGATATTGGCAATCAAAAAGCTACTCAATTTTAAAGTAAAAACAAATGCATTTTGCTTCGATGTCTGTTTTAAAGATTCTTTGGAATATATCCAGAAACTGAATTAAATCACATATATTTGCTAATGAAGGCTATCAATTAAGTAGGTTACTTTACCTGTGTTGCCTTTTTCATCTTCTCGGATGTGAAGATCCTTTATAGATGTTTCCAATTCTAGAAGATCTCTTAGGTCTTCCTTATATACTTCTATATAAGACACTTTAATACTAAAGTCAATGCTAGGATTTTCAGAGATGTTTTGAAATATTTCTTGGATAGCTCGAGGGATGATACCCTTTTGTCCTTCTACAACTGAAGCTAAAAATTTAGAGAAAGAAAGCACATGTGAAAATTAAGATATAAGAAAAGCTAAAACACAAAATTTATATTTTCTTATACAGTTATATTACAAATTTTTTAAAACCATAACTACAAAATTCATGTGTAGAAGTTTCCACAATTTTTTAAAAATAGTTTTAAAAATTTTAAATAAGGGAAAGAATCAATTGAGACTTAAGGTTAAATATGTTAGGCCAATTTAGAAACCTACCCACCATTTGTAGCATTGTTCCATGGAAAATACATTCCAAGCTACAAAAAGCTGCCTTGCAAATGAACCTTAAAAACAGCTTCCAGATTGAAAATGACCAATGTTTAGATCTTGGGCAGCATTCTGAACATCGGAACCTCTATTAACGTGGACTGCCTTTCACCTAATTTAAGATGCAAGACTGCCATCATGTGGCAAGTAAAGGAAGCTGTAGGTTTTTCTAATACAAAGGAAAAAGTGAAGTTTGAAGATTTCCTTTTTTTTTTTTTTGAGATTTCTTTTATTTATTTTAGAGAGAGAGTGTGTGTGTGCGAGTGGGGAGAGGGGCAGGGGGAGGGGGGAAGCAGACTCCCTGCTGAGTGTGGAGCCAACACAAGCCTCCATCCCAGGACCCTGAGATCATGATCTGAGCAGAAATCAAGAGTTGGTCACTTAACCGACGGAGCCACCCAGGCGCCCCTGAAGATCCCTTTTGAAGAGTTTCCAGGAACTAGCCAACAGCATTATGTATAAATTACAGTGGAATATATGCACTGTAGATTAGCCAGACTATAAGGCTGATTTGAAACAGCTCATTCATTTCCTACTTCAGCAGATAACAAAGCACAATAATTGAAAAGACTTATCAAAATGCTGAATTTCAAATAATATTTAAAATAAAGCTTCAACATATATTTTAGTAACCTAAATATCACATTTTTCAATGTTATAATTACATTCCTGAGACAGACTGTTTCAGAGAAAGAACTTGTAAAGTTTTATATCTCAACAGCCATTATTTAGCTATTATGTTACTTAGAGAACACACAAGAGTTTCTAAAGAATGTTATACCTCGTACAAGTCAGTAAATCCAAGGTTCTGAGAAGTAGGAAAATGAATATTAGTAAATAAGCACCATACTGAAAAATAAGAGATTATTATTCTGCCACAGTGCCTAGCACGGTACCCTAGACACTACAAATGTTCAACAAATTATTTAATGGAGAAAAAAAAACAGAATTATTTAAAAATCAAACAGCAGATGACTGACCCAGAATTGGTGTCCTTAACAGCCTGGGAAATAAAAAATGCTACCAATTTCACTAATATACCAAGAAATGTAACTTCAAACAACAAAGTACAATTTTTCACCTATCAGATGACAAAAGAAAAATATTTTGGATTTATAATATCCAGTAAGTGACAAACATATGAGCAAATGGCTTTCATATATTGGTGGGAGGCATCTACAGCCTTTTTGGAGGGTGATTTGTCAGTACCTATGTACATTTTAAATGTGCACTCCCTTTGACTCAATAAATCCACTTTTAGGAATCTGTTTTATACAAATACTAACTCATGGTGCAAAGTTAAAGATACAAAGATACACACTGCAACTTTTTATGATAGTAAAAATCAGAAACAACCTAAATGCCCATTAATAGTGGAAGAACTATGGTCCATTCAAACTGTGGAATATTATATAGGCCAAAAAAACGAGGTGAAATTCTATGACCCATATGGGAAGTAATGAAACATTGTCAAATGCAAAAAGGAAGTTATAGAATCACAGGTATAATAACTCAACTCATTGAACAAAACAACAAGAAAAAAAACTACATGTGTATTTCTAAAATGCCTAGAGGGGCACCTGGGTGGCTCAGTCAGTTAAGCGTCTGCCTTCGGCCCAGGTCATGATCCCAGGGTCCTGGGATTGAGCCCCACATCGGGCTCTTTGCTCAGCAGGGAACCTGCTTCTCCTTCTCTCTCCTGCTTGTGCTCTCTCTGTCAAATAAATAAAATCTTAAAAAAATAAAATAAAATGCCTAGAAAAACGTCTAGAGACAGAGACCCAAATAAACAAAATTACTAATGGAAGGGGAGAAATAAAAACCAACACCACAGATACACAAACAAACATAACAGAATAGTATAAAAACCTATATGACAACAAATTGGACAACTTAGAAGAAATGGATAAATTCCTAGAAACATATAACTGGCCAAAATCAAAGCAGGAAGAAATAGAAAATTTGAACAGACCAATTACTAACAATGAAATTGAATCAGTAATCCAAACACTCACAAAAACACAAATGCAGGACCAGACGGCTTCACAGGAGAATTCTACCAAACATTTAAAGAAGAGTTAATACCCATTCTTCTCAGGGCACCTGCGTGGCTCAGTTAAGCATTCAGCTCTTCTACCATATGATCCAGCAATTGCACTACTGGGTATTTACCCCAAAGATACAAAAGTAGGGATCCGAAGGGGTATGTGCACCCCGATGTTTATAGCAGCAATGTCCACAATAGCCAAACTGTGGGAAGAGCCAAGATGTCCATCGACAGATGAATGGATAAAGAAGATGTGGTATATATATACAATGGAATATTATGCAGCCATCAAAAGGAACGAGATCTTGCCATTTGCAAC
>NC_138382.1:20998573-21049132 GCF_054177405.1 Leptonychotes weddellii | reverse complement strand
CCAACATGGAGCTTGAATTTACAACTCCAAGATCAAGAGTTACGTGCTCTACCACTGAGCCAGCCAGGTGCCCCCAAAGCATCTGATGATTTGAATTGTTGGTGAGAATATGGAATAATGGTATACTGCTTATGAAGAGGTAACTCGTTACAGTTTTAAAACGTTCAACATAGTACCGGAAGTCCTAGCCAGGGCAATTAGGCAAGAAAAAGAAATAAAAGGCATCCAAATCAGAAAGGAAGAAGTAAAACTGTCACTATTTGTAGATGACATGATATTGTGTATAGAAAAGGCCCAATAAAGATTCCACCAAAAACTATTAAGTAATAAATTAATTCATTAAAGTTGCAGAATATGAAATGAATATACAAAAATCTGTTGCATTTCTATATAATAATAATAACAACCTATCAGAGAAATTAAGGAGAACAATCCCATTTACAGTTGCATCAAAAAGAATAAAATACCTAGGAATAAATTTAATCAAGGAGTTGAAAGACTTGTAGACTAAAAACTATAAGACATTGATGAAAGAAATTGAGGAAGACACAAATAAATGGAAAGATACCCCATGCTCATGGATTGGAAGAATTAATATTGTTAAAATATCCATGCTATCCAAAGCAATCTACAGATTCACCTCAATCCCTATCAAGATTCCAGTGGGATTTTTCACAGAAATAGAACAGAAAATCCTAAAATTTGTATGGAACCACAAAAGACCCTGAATAGCCAAAGCAATGTAGAAAAAGAAGAACAAAACTGGAGATATCATGCTCCCTGATTTCAAGCTGTACTACATAGCTATAGTAATCAAAACAGTATGGTATTGGTGTAAAAACAGACACAGTCCAATGGAACAAAATAGAGAAGCTCAGAAATAAATCCACACATATGTGGCCAATGAATTTATGACAAAGGAAGCAAGAATATACAATTGGGAATGGACGGTCTCTTCAATAAATGGTATTGGGAAAACTGGACCACTATCTTATACAATACACAAAAATTAACTTAAAATTGATTAAAGACTTGAATATAAGACGTAAAACCCTAAAACTCCTAGAAAAGTTAGCAAAAAAAAAAAAAAAAGAAACCTTGCCATGTGTGATAACATGATGAACATAGTGGATGTTATGCTAAGTAAAATAAGTCAGGCAGAGCAAGACAAATACCGTATGATTTAACTTATATGTGGAATCTAAAAATATGAGCAAACAAAACTCATAAATAGATTCATAAACAGGACACACTAGTGGTTGCCAGAGGGGAGGGTGGTAGAGGAATGAGCAAAATTGAAGGGGATTAAGAAGTACAAACTTTAAGTTACAAATAAGTTATAGAGATGAAAAGTACAGCATAGGGGATATAGTCAATAATATAACATTGAATGGTGACTACACTTATTGTGGTGAGCATTGTGAAACGTATAGAATTGTTGAATCACTGTATTGTACACTTGAAATTAATGTAGCATTGTATGTCAGCTACAATTAAAAAAGAAAGCTCCTATAAGAAAACATAAGTGGTAAGCTTTACATTGCCATTGGCAATGAATTTTTTGGATTTGACCCCAAAAGTAGAGGCAATAAAAGCCAAAATAAACAAGTGGGACTCCATCAAACTGAAAAGCTTCTGCACTCCCAAGGAAACCATCATCAAAATGAAAAGGTAACCTATTGAATGGAAAAAAAATATTTGCAAGTTGTATACCTAATAAGGAGTTAATGTTCAAAAAATATAAAGAAGTTGTACAACTCAATAGCAAAAAAACCAAACAATTCACTAAAAAATGGGCAGAGGATATGGGTAGACATTTTTCCAAAGGAGACATACAGATGGCCAACGGGTACATGAAAAGATGTTCAACATGACTAATCACCAGGAAAATGCAAATCAAAACCACAAAGAGACATCACCTCACACCTGTTAGAAGAGCTATTATCAAAAGGACAAGAGATAACAAATGTTGGCGAGGGTGTGGAGAAAAGGGAACCCTCATGTGTCATTGGTGGGAATGTCAATTGGTGCAGCCACTATGGAAAACAGTATGGAGGTTACTCAAAAAATTAAAAATAGAACTACCATATGATCCATCAACCATGAAATGAATAACAAACTATGGCAAATTTAATCAATGGAATACTAATCAGCATTGAAAGTGAATGAATTACTGTTATCAGGAACAACATGATTCCATATAAAGTTCAAAAACAAGCAAAATTAAACTCATTTAGGGATGCATGCATAGGTTGACAGGCAATAAAATCAAAGAGATTATCACAAAAAGTTCAAATAGTCACACCTCTAATGAAGAAGAAAAGAGAAGCGTGGAATCTTTTGGGGTGCTAGCAGAGTTTTATTACCTTGATAGTAACTTATAAGCATGTCACTTTATAATTATTCTTCAAACTGTATATATGCTTCGTATGTTCTTAACATGCATAGATCTAAGGGTATTATGTTAAGTGAAATAAGTCAGACTGAGAAAGACAGATACCATGTGATTTCACTCATATGTGTAACTTAATAAAACGAATGAATAAAGAAACAAACAAAAAGCAAAATCAGACCTGCAAATACAGAGAACAAACTGATGGTTGCCAGAGGAAAGTGGGGTGGAGGGATGGGCAAAATGGGTGAAGGGCAGTGGGAGATATAGGCTTCTAGTTATGGGATGAATAAGTCACAGGAATAAAATGCACAGCATAGGGAATATAGTCAGTGATACTGTAATAGTGATGTATGTTGACAGATGGTAGCTACACTTGTGAGCACAGCGTAACATATAGAGAAGTTGAATCACTGTGTTGTATACCTGAATCTATAGTTGTGTCAACTATACTCAATTTAAAGATTCCAAAAAAAAAATTAAAAGCTTAAAATTGGATTTTCTTTATGCAAGTACAAAAGAGAAGTTATTTCTTAAAAGGATACTATTTATAGTAGCAACAAAAAATTATAAAGTACCTAAAGATCTAACAAAAGTTATGCAGAAACTTAATGGAGCAAATTATAAAATTTTATTGAAAGACAAAGATGACCTACATAGAAAGACATGCTGTTTGAGTGGATAAGAAGCTTTATTATAATGGAAGTAACAATTTTTCCCAAATTGTTTCTGCATTTCCAATGAAAATCCTAAAAGCTTTTTTACCCCTAAGAACTCAACAAATTACTAATATGGAAGAACAAAGGCTAAAAAAAAAAGCAAAGAGCTCCTAAAGAAGAACCAATATTTAATGTATTACCTGTCATTCATCAAAATTCCATATATGCAGCGGTCTATTTTTTGAGCTCTCTATTCTGTTCCAGTGGTTGATTTGTTCCTGTGCTAATTCCACAGTGTGCTCATTACTTAACATCATGTCTTATATGTGGAAAAGCAAGGGACGGTTGTTAGTCATATTGGGAAAAAGTCAAATTGGATCTTGATCTTTCATCACACATTCAGATCTATTCCACATAGATTAAATACTTCTATGTGAAAGGCAATTGTACAACCCATAGAACTAAAAAATATGGAATATATTTTTGATGCTCTAGGTAGGGAAGATCTTAACAAAAACACCATAAAATGGATGGTTGGTAAATTGTTATTCAAAATCAATAACTTATTTTTCACAGAAATATTAAAAAATGTAAAAAAGGGCACAATTGAGAGAACATGTTTTCAAAACACAACTCATTATCCAGACACAGAAAGAACTCCTATCATATGGTTAAAAAAGAGATGGCTGTTTTTGTTTTCTTGCTATCTCAAAGGATAGAAATTTTAAATGTAGTTAAGAGACATCAAGTGTTTTACAAAATCAAGCATTTTACAAAAACCATAAAAAATGTCCAACTTTGTAAATAAAATTTTTTAAATTAAAAAACCCCCAAAACTTATCCAAAATGAATATTGTTTAGTGACATCTAATAAAACCAATAAAATATGGAAATAATAAACACTAAATTCATGTGAACAGTTACTCATACAATAGGGGACAAGGTACTGGTAATATTCTAGTTTTTAAGTAAAATAGTGCTATCATGGGTGTTCTTTAAAAAAGAAAGTCTTATTGAGTTATAGTTTATATACCATAAAATTCACCCTTTGTTAAGTGTATAATTCAATATAGTAACTTATAATGAATTTAAAGAACTGTGCAACCATAACCATAGTCCATTTTTGAGATTTATCCATGTTACATTATAGTGTGTGTCAATAGTTCATCTCACTTCATTGCTGAATAGCATTTCATTGTGTAAATGTTGTTTATTCAACAGTTGATGGAATTTGCTGTGAATATTTCATACATATCTTTGTGTAGATACTTGTTTTCATTTCTCTTAGGTGGATACTTAGGAGTGAAATTGCTGGGTTGTATGGTCAAGCTGTTTTCCAGAGTGTATCATTTTTCATTCCCACAAGAGATGTATGAAGGTTCCAGTTTCTCCACATCCCTGCCAACACTTGATATTGTCTCTTGTTTTGATTGTAGCCATACTAATGGGTATGTAGTGTATCTCATTGTTGTTTTAATTTGCATTTCCCTGGTGACTAGTGATTTTGAACATCTTTTCATGCCCTCATCAGCCAGTCTTAACGTCTTCTTTGGTGAAATGTCTATTCACATATTTTGCCCATTTTTAAAGTATGTCATCTTACTGTTTTTGTGAGATTTATTTACACATTCTGGATTCAAGTTCTTTATCAAATATATTATTTGTAAATATTCTTTCACAGGATGTGATTTGCCTTTTTCTTTTTAAGAGTTTATTTATTAGAGAGAGAGTATGCGCTCACACAAGCGGGGGGTGAGGGGCAAAGGGAGAGGGAGAAGCAGAATCCCCACTGAGCAGGGAGCCCGATGTGGGGCTTGATCCTAGGACCCTGAGATCATGACCTGAGCCTAAGGCAGACGCTTAACCCACTGAGCTACCAGGTGCCCTGACTTTTTATTTTCTTAATGTTGTCTTTTGAAACACAAAAGTTTCTAATTTTGATGAAGTCTAGTTTACCATTTCTTCTTTTATGGATTGTGCTTTTGGTATTCATTTAATAGCTCTTGCCTAACCCAGGTTCACAATGATTTATCCTAGAAGTTTTTAGTTTTAGTTATTCCTTTAAAGTCTGTGATGCATTTTTATATTGTCGCAAAATACCTATAGCAAAACTTACCATCTTGACCTTTTTAAGTGTATAGTTCAGTGGTATTAACTACATCCATATTGTGCAGCCATCATCACCATCCATCCCCGTAACTCTTTGTATCTTGTAAATATGAAAATCTATACTTACTAAATAATAACTCCCCATTCTTCTGTCCCCACAGCCCATGGTAACCACCATTCTACTCTGTCTCTGACTATCCTAAGTACCTCATAAAGTAGAATCATATACAGTATTTGTCTTTTTGTGACTGACTTATTTCACTTAGCATAACGTCTTCCAGTTTCACCCATGTTATACATTATTGCAGAATTTCCTTTTTAGGGCTGAATAATATTCCACTGTATACTTTTGCTTATCCATTCATCTGTTAGTGGTCACGTGGGTTGCTTCCATGTTTTAGCTCATGTGATTGATGCTCCTGTGAACATGGCTGTACAAATATCTGACACCCTGCCTCTAATTCTTTTGGGAATACACTCAGAAGTGGAGTTGTGGATCATGTGGTAATTCTACTTTTAATTTTTTGAGGAACAGTCATACTGTTTTACACAGTGGTGTACCATTTTACATTCCTGCTAACAGCATGCAAAGGTTCTGATTTCTCCACATCCTTGCCAGCACTTGTTTTCTGGACAGCACCATTCTAATGGATATGAGGTGGTAACTCATTGTAGTGGTTTTTTTGTTATTGTTTTTTGTTTGTTATTGAGAGAGAGCATGCACATGCAGGCCAGGGGTAGGGCAGAGGGAGGGAGAGAGAGAATCTTAAGTGGGCTCTGCATACTTTAAAGAAGAGCTAGTATCAATGCTTCTCAAACTCTTCCCAAAAAATGAAGAGGAGAAAACATTTCCTAACTCATTTTTTAAGGCAGCATAACTCTGCTACCCAAGCTAGACAATGACACTACATGAAAACTATAGACCAGTGGCACTTATGAATATCAATGCAAAAATCCTCAACAAAATACTAGCAAACACAATTCAACAGCTAATTTAAAAAATTACACACCATGACCAAATCAACCTACAGAAAGAAAAAAAATATTTGCAAATCATACATCTGATAAGGGATTAATATTCAGAATATATAGAGAACACCTAAAACTCAATAACAGTAACAACAAAGGGGCACCTGGGTGGCTCAGTCGGTTAAGTGTCTACATTGATACTAGCTCTTCTTTAAATGTTTCGTAGAATTCACCAGTGAAACCATCAGGTCCAGGGCTTTTCTTCATTGGGAGAGTTTTGATTACTGATTAAATCTCTTTAGTAGTTATAGGTCTATTCAGATTTTCTATTTTCATGATTTAGTCTTGGAAGGTTTTTGTTTCTAGGTATTTGTCCGTTTCATCTAGGTTAACCAATTTATATGGCATGCAGTTGTTCATATATAATCCTATTTCTGTAGAACCAGTAGTAATGTCCCCATTTTCATTTGTGATTTTAGTAATTTGAGTGTTTTCTTCATCCATCTAGCTAAAGATTTGTCAATTCTGTTGATCTTTTTGAAGAACCAACTTTTGGTTTCATTGATTTTCTCTGTTATTTTTCTGTTCTCTGTTTTGTGTACCTGTTCTAATCTTTATCATTTCCTCCTGCTACCTTTGGGTTTAGTTTTTTGTTCTTTTTCTAGTTCCTTAAGTTGTAGAGTTGAGTTGTTGATTTGAGATCTTACTTGTTTTTTTTTTTGTTTTTTTTTTTAAAGATTTTATTTATTTATTTGAGAGAGAGGATGAGAGGAGAGAGAGAGCACATGAGAGGGGGGAGGGTCAGAGGGAGAAGCAGACTCCCTGCCGAGCAGGGAGCCCGATGTGGGACTCGATCCCGGGACTCCAGGATCATGACCTGAGCCGAAGGCAGTCGCTTAAGCAACTGAGCCACCCAGGCGCCCGAGATCTTACTTGTTTTTTAAGGTAAGCCTTTATAGCTATTAATTTCTCCTTAGCACTGCTTTTGCTGCATTCTGTAAGTTTTGGTATGGTGTGTTTTGGTTTTCATTTATCCCTAAGTATTTTTCTAATTTCCCTTGTGATTTCTTTCTTGATCCATTCGTTGTTTAAAACTGTGTTGTTTAATTTCTGCAATTTTATAAATTTTCCACTTTATGTTATTGATTTCTAACCCTATCCCACTGTGGTCAGAGAAGATACTTTGTATAATATCTTTTAAAATCTATTGAAACTTCATTTGTGGCCCTGTATATGGGCTTTCCTGGAAAATATCCCATGTGCCCTTGAAAAGAATGTGTATATTGTTTTTGAGAAGAGTGTTCTGTATATATTTGATAGATCTAGTTGGTTTTTTGTATTAAGTTGTTTATTTCCTTACTTATCTTCTGTCGGGTTATTCTAATCATTATTGTGAGTGGGGTACTGAAGTCTCAATTATTACTATAGAACTGCCTATTTCTCCAGTTCTGTCAGTTTTTCTTAATATATCTTTATGGCCTGTCATTGCATATGTAAATGTTTATAATTGTTATATTTTCTTGCTGTATTAAACCCTTTATAATATATAATGTCTGCCTTTGTCTCTGGTAACCTTTTTTTTATTTTGAAGTCTGTTCTGTCTAATAGTATAGTCACTCCTGCTCTCTTTTGGTTAATATTTGCACAGAATATCTTTTTCCTTCTCCTCACTTTCAACCTATTTGTGTCTTTGGATTCCAAGAGAGTCTCTTGTAGAAACCATATAGTTGGATGTGTGTTTTTATTCAATCTGACAATATCTGTCTTTTGATTAGGGAGTTTAATCACATTTACATTTAAAGTAATTATGGATAATGAGGGACTTCTATCAGTGTGCCATTTGTTTTTTATATGCCCTATAGCTTTGTTATCCCTCATTTCCTGCATTACTGTCTTCTTTTGTGTATAGTTGATTTTTTGTAGTGAAATGTTTAAATCCCTTTCTTGTTTCCTTTTTTGTGTATATTCTTTGGCTATTTTCGTTGTGATTACCATGGGGATTACATTTAATATCCTGAAGTTATAACACTCTCCTTCATTTTTTCTAAAGATTATATTTATTTGAGAGAGAGAGTGCACAAACAGGGGGAGGGGCAGAGGGAGAGGAGAGAATCTCAAGCAGACTCCCCGCTGAGTGTAGAGCCTGATGCGGGGCTCGATCCCAGGGCCCTGAGATCATGATCTGAGCTGAAGTCAGACGCTTAACTGACCAAGCCACCAAGGTGCCCCTCCTTCATTTTTGAAGGACAGTTTTGCCACATATAAGATAATTGGTTGAAAATTTTTTTCTTTTAGCATTTGAATATATTGGCCCATGTCTTCTAGGCTCCAAAGTTTCTGAAGAGAAATATGCTAATGGTCTTAGTAAATATCCCTTGTATGTGGTAATTCACTTCTTCTCACTGCTTTTAGGATTTTGTCTTTGTCTTTTGAAAGTTTTTTTTTTTTTTAAGAGTTACTTATTTATTAGAGAGAGAGCTGGGAAGGGGCAGAGGGAGAGAATCTCAAATAGATTCCCTGCTGAGCACAGAGCCCAATGCCGGGCTAAATCCCACAGCCCATGAGATCATGACCTGAGCCGAAACCAAAAGTCTGACACTCAACTGACTGAGCCACCCAGGCGCCCCTTGAAGTTTTGTTTATAATGGGTCTTGGTATGGTTTTCTTGGAGTTCATCTTTAAAGATTTTTTTTTTTTTAATTTGACAGAGAGAGAGACAGCAAGAGAGGGAACACAAGCAGGGGGAGTGGGGAGAGGGAGAAGCAGGCTTCCCGCTGAGTAGGGTGCCCCATGTGGGTCCTGGGATCATGACCTGAGCCAAAGGCAGACACTTAACGACTGAGCCACCCAGGCGCCCCTCTCTGAGTTCATCTTAACTTGGAAGCTTCTTTGAGCTTCTTAGATGTTTATACTCGTGTTTCATCAAATTTGGGAAGTTTTCAGCTACTATTTTTTAATTTTTTTTCTATTTCATTATTTTTATTTAAATTCAAGTTAGTTAACATATAGTGTAGTATTGGCTTCAGGAGCAAAATTTTGTTATTCATCACTTACATATAACACCCGGTGCTCATCACAAGTGCCCTCCTTAATGCCCATTGCCCATTTAGCCCATCCCTCCACCCACCTCACCTCCAGCAACCCTCAGTTTGTTCTCTATAGTTAAGAGTCTTCTTTTTCCTAAGATTTTATTTATTTATTTGAGAGAGAGAACATGAGCAGGGGGAGGGGCAGAAGAAGAAGCAGGCTCCCCACTGAGCAGGGAGCCTGATGTAGGTCTCAATCCCTGGACCCCGAGATCATGACTTGAGCCAAAGGCAGACACTTAACCCAACTGAGCCACCCAGGCGCCCCAGTTAAGAGTCTTTTATGGTTTGCCTCCCTCTCTGTTTTTATCTTTTTTTTTTAAAGACTTTATTTATTGACTGTGAGCAGGGGGAGGGGCAAGGGAGAGGGAGAGAGAAAATCTCAAGCAGACTCCACACTGCATTTAGAGCTCGATGCGGGGCTCAATCCCATGATCCTGAGATTATGACCTGAGCCAAAACCAAAAGTTGGATGCTTACCCACCTGAGCCACCCAGGTGCCACTCTGTTTTTATCTTATTTTATTTTTCCTTCCCTTCTGTGTTAATCTGTTTTGTTTCTTAAATTCCATATATGAGTGAAATCATGTGGTACTTGTCTTTCTCTGACTGACTTATTTTGCTTAGCATAATATACTCTGGTTCTATCCATGTTTTTGCAAATGGCAAGATTTCATTCTTTTTGATGGCTGAGTAATATCCCATTATATATATACCACATCTTCTGTATTGATTTATCAGTTGATGGACAATTGGGATCTTTCCATAATTTGGCTATTGTTTATACTGCTGCTATAAATATTGGGGTGCATGTGCCCCTTCGAATCAGCATTTTTGTATTCTTTAGATAAATACCTTGTAGTGCAATTGCTGGGTTGCAGGGTAGTTCTATTTTTAACTTTTTGAGGAACCTTCATACTGTTTTCCACCGTGGCTGTACCAGTTTGCATTCCCACCAATAGTCTAAGACTGTTCCTCTTTCTCCACATCCTCGTCAACATCTGTTGTTTCCTGAGTTGTTAATTTTAGCAGTTCTGACAGGTGTGAGGTCGTATCTCACCATGGTTTTGATTTGTATTTCCCTGATGATGAGTGATACTGAGCATTTTTGCATGTGTCTGTTAGCCATTTGTATGTCTTCTTTGGCAAAATGTCTGTTCATGCTTTCTGCCCATTTTTTTAACTGGATTATTTATTTTTTGAGTGTTGAGTTTGATGAGTTCTTTATAGATTCTGGGTACCAGCCCTTCATATGATACGTCATTTGCAAATATCTTCTCCCATTCTTTCGGTTGCCTTTTAGTTTTGTTGATTGTTTCCTTCATTGTGTGGAAGCTTTCTATCTTAATGAAGTCCCAATATTTCATTTTTGCTTTTGTTTCCCTTGCCTCTGAATATGTGTCTAATAAGAAATTGCTGTGGCTGAGGTCAAAGAGGTTGCTGCCTGTGTTCTCCTCTAGGATTGTTTCCTGTATGTTTAGGTCTTTCATCCATTTTGAATTTATTTTTGTGTATGGTGTAAGAAAGTTCAGCCACTATTTCTTAAAATATTCTCTATGTTCTTTTCTCTTGTCTCCTTCTGAGACCCGCACACTATGCATATCGGTCTGCTTAATGGTATCCTATAGGTCCCTTAGGCTCTGTTTGCTTTTCTTCATTTATTTTTCTATTTTTTATCTACATAATTTCCATTGTCCTGTCTTTAAGTTCTCTGATTCTTTCTCCTGCTTGCTCAACTCTGCCTTTAATTTGTCATTTTAACTGTACTTTTCAGCTCCAGGATTTTTTTTTTTTTTTAAAGATTTTATTTATTTATTTGACAGAGAGAGACACAGCGAGAGAGGGAACACAAGCAGGGGGAGTGGGAGAGGGAGAAGCAGGCTCCCCGCAGAGCAGGGAGCCCGATGCAGGACTCCATCCCAGGACCCTGGGATCATGACCTGAGCCGAAGGCAGTCGCTTAACCAACTGAGCCACCCAGGCACCCTCAGCTCCAGGATTTTTTGTTGTTGTTGTTATCTTTTTAGGTTTTCTGTCTCTTGATATTTCCATTTTGTTCACACATTGTTTTCCTGATTTTCTCCACAACTTCCTTTAGTTCTTTGAGCATCTTTATGACAGTTGTTTTAAAGTCTTTGTCTCACATAACTGCTATAAGTCTTTTTCAGGGACAGTTTATATTGATATATTTTTTGCCTCTCAATGGCCTATACTTCCTGTTTCTTTGAATACATTGTGATTTTTTGTCAAATGCTAGATATTTGAATCTAATAATGTGGTAACTCTGGGGATCAAAGTCTCCTCCTTCCTTGGGGAGTGGTATCTTTTGTTATTTTTGTTTTTTTTATTGTTGTAGGCTGTCTCTGTTCCAAGTATGAACATGAAGTGTAAACTTAATTTCTTAGGTGTTTTCTGAGCCTTTTTCCTTGGGCATGCACAGTCACTGTCTAATTTTCCCCTTATAGGCATTTATTTTTGAATGTCCGGTTTTTAATGTCTGGCTCCCAAAAGTGAAAAAGTAAAAAATGAAGGGAGGAAAAAAGGGCAGTAGCCCTTTAAATCCAGTGGAAGTCACTTCAGCTGGAGGGAGAGGGGCTTACAACAATTTGAGGAGGTACAACTACAATGGTGGCCTGCCCCTTTGTCTCTTTGGCTGCACTTCTGTGACCAGAGCGCAATCAGTTACCAGAGCAGATGCCCATTATTTGGAGGACAGGGTCCTTTTTGCCCACCCTAATTCCCATAAACTGTGCAGGCTGCTCCACAAACATTCACATAGCTGCCTGCCTCGTGGCTGAGGTTGGGGGATCAGTAGCTGCTACTGTGCTAAAAGCTAAAATTAACCGAAATGAACCTCAGTTTACCATCCACATCTTGCCCTGGAAGTTGCAAGCCTTCAACAGAGTCCAGAGTTCTAAAACAGTTACATCAGATAGATTCTGCCAGTACAGTTGTCTAGAGGAGGAGACAGATTCCTGGTGCCTCTTTCTCTTCTCAGGATCCTCTCTTTGATTCATTTTTGAGTTAATTTTTGTGTATGGTGTGAAAAAAGGGGCCAAATTCACTTTTTGGAATGTGTGTATCCGGTTGTCCCAGCACCACTTGTTGAAAACACTCTTGTTTCCTTAATGAAGTACCTTATTCCTTTGTAAAAAGTAAACTGACCAGGGGCGCCTGGGTGGCTTAGTCGGTTAAGCGCCTGCCTTTGGCTCAGGTCACGGACCCAGGGTCCTGGGATTGAGCCCCATGTTGGGCTCCCCATTCAATGGGGAGCCTGCTTCTCCCTCTCCCTCTGCCCCTCCTCCCTGCCCATGCTCTTTCTTTCTCAAATAAATAAATACAATCTTTGGGGAAAAAAAAAAAAACTGACCATAAATGTGAAAGCTTATGTCTAAACTCTCAATTATGTTCCAGTGATCTATAAGGCTGTACTTATACAAACACCCATACTGTCTCTCTCATTATATGCTTGGCACATAATAGGTGTTCAGTATTTGAGTTGTATCGAAACTGAATTGGCTCAACTTATTAAAGAATATGTGTTCTTCCATTTGCCCCTTTTTTGTCTTTTTGGGGGGTTTGGTAGGGGGGCGTTGTGGGTGATTTATTTTTGCTTCTTTTCTTCCTAGTTTCTTATCAAACTGTCTTTTGAAAAATTCTGTTCTTACTCTATAAAAAAATTTTCTGCCTCACTGAAAAATACTCAAGGGCAGAGTACTTTTGGGATAGGCATGCTGGTAATGGTAATACCCATAGGAAAACTGAGGACACTGGCTGGAACTGCACTCTTTAGAGAAGTGAAATCCAGAGGCCAGTTAGTTGCCATCGTGTTATTCCTTCCATAGAATCTTAGCACTGATTTAAGCATTGTTGTATTTATTATTTAAAGTGAAATCTTACCAGAATATATTGGACATATTTAATGAAGCAGTAGACTTAGAGTTGTATGTGTAGCACTTAGCAATAGAATAACTCATGGGCAAGTTCCTTAACTTTAGTGAGGCCTTGATTACTTTATGGCAAAATAATTCTTGCTCTATCAGCCTCTTATGATGTTAATGAGAGTCAAAGTGATGCTTTACATGAGAGCTTTGCAATACGCAATGTGCTGCACAAATATTTTTAGTGTCGTTTGTTTATTAAGCAGTGATAGCAGGGAAAGGAACTTGAACTTTTGGGTCATTTGCTTACAAATATGATTAAAATGGGTAAAGTTTGAGCGTTATAGCTCAAGAATGTTGGACATATATGAAACTAATGAGAGTGAGAGGAATATTTTCTTCAGTCTCTCTTTTTTTTTTAAAGATTTATTTGAGAGAGAGAATGGGAGGAGCGGGAGAGGGAGAGAGAATCTCAAGCAGACTCTGTACTGAGCACGGAGCCCGACACAGGGTTCAGTCTCACAAACCTGAGATCATGACCTGAGCTGAAACCAAGACTCAGACACTTAACTGACTGCACCACCCAGGCGCCCCTTCAGTCTCTGTCTTTATTACAAGAAGTTGGAGAAGAAATGCTGCTTTAATTGGAGAACATGTAAAATTTCTAATTTAATGTAATTGAGTAGATTGTGATAAAATCTTGTCTCTTTATCATGGATATGTAGAATTTATGTAAAAAATATTTTTTCGGGGGCACCTGGGTGGCTCAGTCATTAAGCGTCTGCCTTCGGCTCAGGTCATGATCCCAGGGTCCTGGGATCGAGCCCCACATCGGGCTCCCTGCTCAGCCGGAAGCCTGCTTCTCCCTCCCCGACTCCCCCTGCTTGTGTTCCTGCTGTCGCTATTTCTCTCTCTGTCAAATAAATAAATAAAATCTTTAGAAAATATATATATATTTTTTCAATGTAATGTACAAGATGGAGTAATACAGAGCTACGGTAATCAAGGCAGTGTGGTATGGCATAAGGGTAGACATACAGGTTGACAGAACAGAATTGAATCCAGAAAGAAACTCTTAAATTTATGGTCAATTGATTTTGTACAACAATGCCAAGACAATTTGGTGGGGAAGGAATAATCTTCTCAACAAATAATGCTGGATATCCACATGCAGAAGAATGAGTTTGGACCCCTGGTTCACCCCATACACAAAAAAATTACTCAAAATGGATTATAGACATACATGTAAGAGCTAAAATGGTAAAGCTCTTAGAAGCAATTATAGGAGTAAATTTTCACAACTTTGAGTTAGGTAGTGGTTTCTTGCATAAATTGAACATTGTCAAAATTCAGAAATTTTGTAATACAAAGAACACTATCAACAATGTGAAAGGACAGAGCACCTGGGTGACTCAGTTGGTTAAGCGTCTGCCTTTGGCTCGGGTCGTGATCCCAGAGTCCTGGGATCAAGCCCCACATCAGGCTTCCTGCTCAACAGGGAGTCTGTTTGTCCCTTCCCCCGCCCCTCCCCCACTCATGCTCACACGTGCTTTCTCTCTCAAATAAATAGATAAAATCTTAAAAAAAAAACATGAAAGGACAACCCGCAGAATGGGAGAAAATGTTTCTAAATCATATATTTGATAAGAGACTTATATCTAGAATATATAAAGAATTCTTACAACTCAAAAGTAAAAAACAATCCAGTTAAAAAGTGGGCCAAGGATCTCAGTAGACATTTTTCCAAAAAGATAAAAAAATATCCAATAAGCACATGAAAAGATGCTTAGCACCATTAACCATGAGGGAAATGCAGCTGAAAGCCGTAGTGAGATACCACTTCACACTCACTTAGGTGGCTATGATGAATAAAGACAGATAATGGGAAGTGTTGGTGAGAATGTGAAGAAATTAGAACCCTCATATGCTACTGATGGGATTGTAAAGCGGTGCAGCCACTTTGGAAAACTATCTGGCAATTCCTCAAAAAATTAAACATAGAGTTATCATATGTTCCAGCAGTTCTACTTATAGATATATACCCAAGAGAATTGAAAACATAGCCACACAAAAACTTGTTCTTGAATGTTTATAGTAGCATTATTCATAATAGCCCAAAAGTAGAAACCACCCAAATGTCCATCAACCAATGAACGGAGAAATAAAATATCATGTATCCATCAGTGAGATACTATTTGGTAATCAGAAATGAAGTACTGATACATGCTATAATATAGGTGAACTTTGAAAGCATTGTGCTAAGTGAAAGAAGCCAGTCACAAAAGACCACATATTATATGACTTCATTTATATCAGATATCCAGAAAAGGCAGATCTATACAGACAGAATGTAGATTAGTGTTGTGCAGGGGAAACTGAGAGGGGAGGTATTAGGAAGAAATGGAGAATGACTGCTAAAAGTGCAGGGTTTGTTTTGGGGGTGATGAAACTTATTAAATTGATTGTAGTATGGTTGCACAACTCTGTATATATTAAAAACCATGGAAATGTGCATATTAAATGGGTGACTTATATGGTATATGGATAAATTTTTTTTTTTAAATCAAGCAGTACCCAACTCAAAAAAAAAAAAAAAATCAAGAAAAGGACTTCTAAGAATGTGTCTCTACTGTTTATCTTCTGGAGATACAGAAGAATCACATGGTTGATTGTCTCTTAGTTACCATTTTTCTTTCATTCTCCAGCCTTCTGGTGGCTGACTAGGTTTATTAAATGCATACACTTTTGTGTTGAATGATAGTAAATCGTAATTCATTTTTGACAGGAATTGAGTTCTCAGATTTTATCACATGATGGAGGATTCTTCAATAGACTGGAAGATGATGTTCATAAAATTCTTATTAGAGAAAAAAGAAGAGAACAGCTTACAGAATATAATGGAACAGATAATTGCGCAGCTCATGAACACAACCAGGCATGTAAAATAGAAAATTCTCTTAAAATCACAGTGAAATTAAAATGCAGTTTTCCTTTTTTAAAAAAACTTAAACAGTGGAATCCAATTATGATATGACACTACAGTTTTAGGATATCTTAGTCATTATCACGCATAGATACTTATATTAGCAAGTATGAGGTACTCCATTCATTGAATATTTATTGAGTGTGTGCTGTGTGCTAGGTACTGTTAGTCACCAGTATAGGGGAGTGGGAATACCGAGATGGGTGAGACTGTCCTTCACTTTGGTACTCAGAGCAGTGGGGATAAGAGGAGGCAGACCTATAGAATATCATTCAGCATGACGAAGGCTTGAGAGAGATGAACAATACAAATGAGGTTTTGAATAGAGAAGGTGCTAGCTCCCTCCGTGGGTGAATTGTGAAAGGTGTCTGAGGAATTGACATTTGGGATGGATGTTGAATGATGAATAAACCGTAAGCAGAGAAATGGAGGGGCCCTATGGGAAGTGTAAGAGCAGAGGCCCAGAGCTGCACAAGCCTTAGACTGAATATTCAGGAAATAGAAGGTTTTGCACTGAGATGCACAGAGTGTGTGAGGCTGGGGTAACAGGGCCAGGGAAATAGCTTGGGTTTAGATTATGAAGGTCTTTTTAAGAGGAACCAAGAAGTTGGAATTTTAACCTGTAGACCAGGGGTTGCAAACTATTGCCCACAAGCTAAGAATGGTATTCACACATATTACTCAAAAAATAAAAAAGAAAGAAAAGATCTCATCATATAGAGACCTGTAAGTCTGCATTTATTTTTCTCACCACAGCTGCTAGTCTTCTGTTTTATTTACTCCTTTCTTTCTTTTTTTTTTTTGGTCTAACTTATTCTTAAACTTTCACCTGGTCTTTACCTTATATTGACCTCTAACCCATCAATAATTGTTCTCCGCCTGAAATTTGTAGTAAGTAATTTCAGTAGTGTTCCCACAAATGCTTTCCCTTTACCTCCTTGATTTTCTCTTCTTCCCTTGTAGGTGCACAGCACTGACTTTCACAGTATTGCCTACTTTCTCTATTCTGATTTAATTCCTGGGCTGCCAGGTGTTGCTGGAAAATATATACATATTTTAAGGCAATGCTAATGTTCTGTTCTGAAAATCAGTGCAATGTAACTTTTGCCAGATCTTCATTTCTACATAACAGTCCTTTGGTTCATCTCTCTCTCTCCTTTTTTTTTTTAATTAAACTATAATAAACATACAGTGTTACATTAGTTTCAGGTATACAGTGTAACGATTCAGCAATTCAGTGCAGTTTGACTTTGACAGATTCCTACAGTGGCTGTTCCAAAATCTAAAAGCCCGTTTCCCATCCTTTTATTCTTCTGTGGATATTACCTCTTTGTTTCATTAAGATTGGTAAATTCAGTCACTCAACAAATTAAACACCTACTATGTTGTGTTATATAGGACACAAAAGAAGTCAGACCATTTTTATTCTAATGCAGCAGTATGATGGGTTTATAAATAACACTAACATAATTCCACATGGAAATCTATTTTCAACTTAGTGGCAGGAAATCCTTGCCTGTACAAAAAGTACTTGTGAGCTTCTTCCTTTCTAACATTGAATTAAATTTAATGTTTTCAAGTCTTGCCTTAACTTTTTGTATAGTCCATGCGACCATGTTAACATTTATGGTTAACATATGTGCTTCCTCTTCTCTCGTTGACTATAATTCTCCCCTTTGTGGTCCATATCTTTTTTTTTTTTAAGCCATCTCAGATCATTTTTGGATAGAAAGAATTATATTCGTGTATTTTAGTAAATAGGTGTCTCAAACCCTTCGTAGAACAAATTTTGGCATATAAAAGTTCAGTTAAATGATTAAGTAATGTTAATGATCTAGTAAGACCAAAGCAACAGTGCAGTATAGAACAAGTGTCTTTGAAGTCAACCAAACCTAATAACACAAAATACAGCTTATGTAAGCTGATAAGCTACATTGGGATGAAATTACCTGCCTCTTATGTACTGTTATTAGGAGTTGCAATTAATTAGCAGTTAAGATTTAAAATTTTTATCAGAGTATGTTGTGCAAGGTACTCAATATATAATTATTTTTGTACAAGGTAGAAAATGGCGTGTCCCAAAAAGGATGTATTGGTAAAGTGCCATGGTACTCACACAGGAATGGAGATCAGAGATGGCTTTCTAAGGAGAAAATGGCTTTTGAATTGGAATATAAAGAACAGTAGAATTTGAATATGCACAGGTGAGGGAGGAGAAACTAGAATGCCATAAGTATGGAGGCGGTGAAGTATAAACAAGCGTAATTAAAACAGAAGGACCTTTGAGGAGTATAGTATAAGTTTGGTAAGTTAGGTTGGAAAAGATTGTGGAGGATTTGAAGGCCTGGTTTATGGTTTAGTCAGTAGACAGTAAAGAATTTGTGAAGGTTTTTGAGCAGAGGACCAAGTTTTATGTGATGATAATTTCACTGCAGTGCCTATGAATGAAGTTGAAGACTAGTGTTAGGAATTAGACAGTTCTCAATATTATTAAGGGTATAGAACAACAATAGTATACTGCTAGTAGTATAGTGTAAATCGATATAACCATTTTGGAAAACTGGTATTAACTTTTTATTTATTTTTGTGGTAAAGATGCAACAGTATTTTTTTCAGCTTTAAAATGCACATCATAAAAAATAAATAAAATGCATGTCATGATGATTTGATATACATAAACATTGTGAAATGTTTCCTCCCATCTAGTTAATTAACACATTTACCATCTCACATATTTATCTTTTTTTTTTTTAGAACATTTGAGTTCTAGCCTCTTAAAACACCAATTATGCAATGCAGTATTATCAACTATAGTCACCATGGTATACATTAGATTCTCCGACCTTATTCATCTTATAGCTGAAAGTTAGGACCATTTTACCAGCCTCTCCCTTGTTCCCCTTTCCCCAGACCCTAGCAACCAGTATTAACTTTTCAAGTTGAAGATGATAAGCAGACCATATGTTCTAGAATTCTACCCTAGATTAAACCCTGGACACATGTTCAAAAAGAATGTTCAAAACTCAGTTGTTCATAATGACAAAATCTACAGGAGAAACGAATGAGCTACAGTATACATAGCAACATGAATGGATGTCAAAAACATAATGTTGATGAAAAAAGCAAGTCACCAAATAATAGTTTGATGCCATTTATATATATTTCAAAAAAAATAAATTTAATGTATTATTTAGTGATACATGTATATGCAGTAAAAGACTAACAAAGGAAGAGAATGACAATACAAAATTCATAAAATGGGATATCCTCAGGTGGGAAGGGAAAGAGATATGATTGGGAAGGGGCACATGGGGGAATGCCAAAATTTTGGTAATGTTCAAATTATTAATCTACCTATTGGGTTATTTTTACCTTATGTGTGTCATTATATATTTCTATTGCATATGCAAAATTTTTCATAATTAAAAAATTAGGATTTTCTCATAGTGTAGAGTGTAATGGGGAAAAGAAAAAGATTGAGACCATTTAGAAAAATACTTCTCTCTCTCTTTATCTCCTTCCTCTCTCCATTGTACTCTTTTCTCAAAGAAAGAAAGCTCTTCTTTTTGCCATGGTTAAATCCTCTTTTACTGTACATTAATATACTCAGGAATTTTTAAAGGTAAAAAATAAATCAACCCTAATTCACCCATTCTTTACATGTGGTTTCATTTTTGAATACCACTTTTCTAGGAAAATGACATGCATAAGTATTTTTAAAATAATTGTAACAATAAGTTATATAGTTTTGTAGCCCCTTTTGTAAACCATGCATTATATTGTCAGATCAGTATAGTGTAATTCACTTGGTCATTCATTGCCCTATTGTTGAATATTTAGGTTGTTTGGAATGGTCACTTGATATTCATTGAACATCTTCCTATGTTTAATTTTTTTATGAAATATTTTCTTGAAACAAATTCTTTTTTTTTTTTAAGATTTTATTTTTTTAAGTGATCTCTACCCAACGTAGGGCTTGAACCCATAACCCTGAGATCAGGAGTTACATGCTCCACCAACTGAGCCAGCCAGGCGCCCCTTCTTGAAATAAAATATTTTTAAAGATTTGTTTATTTATTTGAGGAGGGGGAGAGAGAGAGAGTACACACAAGTGTAGCAAACTCCTTGCTGAGTGCAGAGCCTGACAAGGAGCTCAATCCCACGACCCAGGATCATGATCTGAGCCAAAATCAAGTGTCGGACACTTAACTGACTCAGCCACCCAGGTGCTCCTTGAAAAAATTCTTAAAAGATAGTAATTGAATCAAAGGATGTAAACATCTTAGTATCAACATTGTCTTCCTAGAAGCAGGGTATGAGCTTACTAAATTGCCCACAACTTCACCAGCATTGGGTAGATCATCCACTGCTGATCTTATGGACTTCACAGCTCTGTTTTATTAATTGTCTTTGTATATCTTGCTCTTTTGCTCTGTTGATACCTATTCTCACTATGCCCAAACTCATGCCCATCATTTACTCCAAACCAAGCAGGTTGCTTGACTTCCATGATTTCTGTTTTTGGTTCTGTCATTTTATCCAGATGTCCAGACTCCAAACTTCCTTTTTCACTTTTCTGTTTTTCAAGGTCTGGGAGTTTTTAATTGAAATATTTTTCAAATCTCTGTTCTCTTCCATTTTCACGAGCACTTTTCTAATTTAGGTCCTCATTATCTCTTACTGGTATTATTTCAGTAATTTTTAACAACTCGTTTTGCCTCCTGCCTTCTAATGCTAGGAGTAATTTCCCTTATACACTGCTACCAAATGACTTTTAAAAAAGCATGACTTCCGTCATGCCACACCAAGTCCTTAAACCTCAATGTCCATTGAATCAAGTACAATATCCTTGACCTGATACGTAAGGTCCTCAGGCTCTGCTTTTCAAACTGAGAGTTCTACCTCATTTAACCAGTCCAGAAATCAATTTAGTAGGTTTATAGATAGGTAGTAGAAAAATACAATAGATAATAGAAAAAAAAGAAAAGAAAAATGTCGAGTATATGACATCTATCTATTCATATTTTATAAAATTTGTTTCTGTGTATATGTACACATACACAGCATACACACATAAGTACATATACATACACTGACGTGTGTATTCTGGATCATGATCTAAAACATTCCTTAATGTGGATCACTGTCAAATAAGTATAAAAGCATTGTTCTGTTGTGTAGTTTCAACCTAATTAACTTTAGCCATATTTTTTCCCAGATTTTCTCCTGGCTAGAGTAAAGCACACCTACACAGAATGCTCGATCTCCCCCATCTTTGCTCAAGGTTCATGTCACTTGTCATCTTCTCCCTGAAGCTTTCTCTCACTGCCCCAGCCCAAACACCAAACACAGAAGATCTGGATGTGATCTTTCCTTCTTTTTTTAACCCCACAGCATTTTGTTTTTCTCATGGCACATTTCATGCACGTTTTTATTATCATTCTTAACAGATTACAAATCCTTTGTGGTCATGGACTTTATCTTGTACATTCTTGTATCCTCATTTTAGTATATAATATTTTCTACTTAGAAGATATTTTTTCAATTTATTAATTGAAATATAGGGCTTTATAAAAATGAATGCACATTAAAACTATGGTTTTCTGTTTTTAAAAAGTGATCTTTGTTGTCTTTTTTTAAAGATTTATTTATTTTAGAGAGCGAGAGTATGTGAGTGGTGGGGAGGGAAAGAAGGAGAGGGAAAGAGAAAATCTCCAGCAGACTCCCCACTGCCCGCA
The DNA here is from genome assembly GCF_054177405.1 of Leptonychotes weddellii. Taxonomy (NCBI): domain Eukaryota; kingdom Metazoa; phylum Chordata; class Mammalia; order Carnivora; family Phocidae; genus Leptonychotes; species Leptonychotes weddellii. The sequence continues at coordinate 21,027,317 of NC_138382.1, read as the reverse complement.
GAGCCTGTCCCGGGGCTCGATCCCAGGACCCTGAGATCATGACCTGAGCCGAAACCCAAAGTCGGATGCTTAACCAACTGAACCACCCAGGTGCCCCTTTTTAGTCATCTTTTTTTTTTTAAAAAAAGATTTTATTTATTTGTCAGAGAGAGCACAAGTAGGGGGAGTGGCAGGCACAGGGAGAAGCAGGCTCCCCGCTGAGCAGGGAGCCCAATGCGACCCTGGGATCGTGACCTGAACTGAAGGCAGACACTTAATCGACTGAGCCACCCAGGCATCCCAAAAAGTCATCTTTGTTAAAGAAATTTGAAAACTACTGATAAGTGGAGAAATGATAATGGCAAAAATTAATATTTGAGGGCTTTACTATATATTTGCCAGATACTATATTAAGTACTTAAAATGGTTATTTCATTTAATTTGCACAGTTAACTATGAAGTTGGTAGATATTATCCCCCGTTTGTAGATGTAGTGGGAAAAAATGACCTTAATTTTATTCACCTGGAGAAAACTATTGATAGTTTGTTTTGGTTCTACTTTTCTTTGGATATGTATTTTTTTCCCCCTCTTATAATGTAGAAACTGTTAAATGGACCACTTTTTAGTTAAATTAAAGATGTGAGCATTTGGGGTTATTAAGTAATAATTCTTATACATTAAATAATTGAGTTTTTTAATAACTAAATTGCTTTCAGTTACCCCACACTGAGAAAAAAATATTTTAAATGTACCAGTTTGATATAACATTTCTTTGTTTAATACTAAGATTGTATACTTTCTCATGTTTATTGGTTATATGCCTTTCATATAGTTATGACTATTTTTTCCAGTTTAAATAAAATAAGATAAAAACAGAGAGGGAGGAAAACCATAAGGGTCTCATTATCTTTTGATTTTGTTTTAGTATTTTTGGAGATTTTTTCATCAAGTTAAATGTAATCAGTCTTTTCCTTTTAGTTTCCTCTCTTTGGTATTATGTTCGGAAGGGCTTTCCTACTCAAAGATGATAGATATTCTTATTCATCTAGATTTTATTTTAATGCTTAAGTGTTTCCATTTTTTCAAAATTAGAATAGTATTTTATATTATTCAATGATTCTATACTCAGTATAAAATAATTTTTATAAAAGGAAATTTTTAAACAATAAGGTGAAATTTCCATAATCTCACAAAAATAAATCTCCTAAGAGTTAGTAAATTTTTAGTGTATGTCCTTCCAGAATTTTTTCTTTGCATATAGTGAGATTGAGACCATGTGAATATATTTTATGGTTCTGTATCATTTTTAGTGATTTCAGAGTTTTCAGTTTTATAAATTTGCCATATATTTAGCCTATATCCTATTGTTGGGCATTTAAATTGATATCTAGTTTTTTGTAATAGATCTGCAGTGGAGATATCCCCCCACCTCACTACTCCATTTAAGGTAAATTCCTAGAAGTGAAATTCTTGGGCCTAATATTATATATGTTTCTAATCTGGATCCACCCCCCTTATTCCTTAAACTAGAATCTTGAAGTGCTCATCATCCTCACCTGCCACATTCAACTGCTAATAAAATACTGTAGATTCTGCTCCCAAATAATTTCTCATATGGTACACTTCTCTCCATCTAAACTGCTTCTAATCTCAGGCATGATCTTCACTGACGTGGGCTTGCAGTAGCAATTAAAGGGTTTTTCCACCTCTTTTAGGAAGTCTAATGCATTTTCCACAGCAGCCAAAGTGATCCCTTAAAAGCATAAATGTAACATGAGTAGAAAGCTGATAGTCCTGCTCAAATTCCTTCACTGCTTCACAAGGCCCTCCAAGATTACGCCTCTTGTCTTATACTATCTTCCCCCTCACTAAACTCCAACCATACTGGCCTCTTTTTCCTTCACATTCTCTAGGCTCGCTCCTTCCTGCCTTGGGGCCTTTAAACATACTGTTCTTTTTACTTGGAAATCTCTTATCTCCACTTTTTGCTTAGCCAGTTCCTTCCCATCACTCAAAGTTCATCTTAAGTGTCACTACCTCAGAGAGAGCTTCCCGAATCCACAAGGGAATAATCCACATTATTTCCTTCATAGCATTATGCTTTTTTCTTCATAGCTTAAACCTCGCTTTCTAATTGCAGCATTTATGTTTGTATCTGCCTCCTCTCCCAGACAAGTCCCATGAGAGCGAGAGTCGTTTCAGCTCTCTTCACCATAGTCCATGCAGCACCTAGTAGTTAGGTGCTCAGAGAGAACCTTTAGAGTTAGTTCATGTTGCCACATCACTCATTAGATAAATAGAACGAATTTATACTCTTATTTGACTTTGGGATGATTTTTTTACATTTAAATTTGTCTGGGTATGTGGTGCAAGATGGCAGGGATTTATTTAACTTGATTTTTTTCCCCAGTTAGCCACTTATCCTGTAACCTACATTTATTCTGTAATTCAGCCTTTTCTCACTTCTTTAAAATACCATAATTATATTACTGTAAATTCTTATATCTTAAATATCTTTCTGGACTTTCTTTTCTGGTACACTGTTCTGTCAACCCAGGTGCCCTGACCACACTATTGTTATTTTTGCTCTGTGGTATACAGTTATTTGGTAGGCAAATTCTTCTTCATTGCATTCATTGCATTCATTGCATTAACTTTTTGTTTCCCAGATGAAGTTTTGACTGGAATTTCAGTTGAAATTTTATTGAATTTACAAAGTAATATTTATTTTTCCCATCTACAAACATACTTTGTTCCATGTCCTTTTCAATATTTTACAATTTTCTTTATAGATCCTAAACATTTCTGAATTTTATTTTTAGGGATTTATTTATAGCTACTGGGGGAAATGGTTTTTCTAGTTACATTTTCTACCTGCTAATTGCTGATATAGAGAAAAGTTCTTAATTTGGGGGTTTTGTTCTTTGTTATTTATTTATTTTGTATAGTTATAAAATAATTATAAATTATAAAATAATTATAAAAATTCATTACTATTTATTACTTCTCATAAGTTTTAAATTCTTTTGGGTTTTAAAGATAGACTAATAACAACTTGTAACAGAGCACTTTTAATATGTTTATTCCAGTATAGAAATATTTCAAAGCTCTGATATTATTCTGTTATGTTTGTAGCTTGAGATTAATCATAAATATCTTATTTGCTTTCACTGTAATAATTACAATTATATATTTGAGTAGAAGTAGAAATGTAGTCAGCAGTTTAAGGTTGCTTTAGAAAATGAATTGAAATCAGGAAAATCGGGATTTTTTTTCCTGTTAAACTTTTCACAAAGGAATATTGCAAACCAGAATCGGTAAGCCTATCTTAGTTTTTTCTTTCCTTTTTTTTTTTTTTTAAGATTTTATTTTTAAGTAATCTCTATACCCAAAGTGAGGCTCAATGAGCTCAAAACCCTGAGATCAAGAGTCACATGCTCTACTGACTGAGCCAGCCAGGCACCCCAGAACTATCTTAGTTCTAAAATAGTGTTTTTCTCCCACAGGAAGTAGTTCTGAAAGATGGAAGAATTGAAAGACTAAAGTTGGAACTTGAAAGGAAAGATGCTGAAATCCAGAAGCTGAAAAATGTGATCACTCAATGGGAGGTTTGTAATTATTTACTGCTAATTCTATAAAATTGCACTTTTCTGGTTTTCTTTTATGTTAATATATATAATATTTGATTAATTCAGAATAATATTTCTGCTGTTTATGTTTTTAAACTCATTTAATGATATAAAATCTGAATGACAATATGATTTTTAATCATGTGAAAATATATATAACATTAAATTTGCCATTTTAACCATTTTTAAGTATATAATTTATTGGCATTAATTATCTTCACAGTGTTGTGTAGTTATCAACACTATCTATTTCCAGAACTTTTTCATCATCCCAAATTCTGTACCCATTAAATAACTTCCCATTTCCCTTTTCTTGCAGCCCTCTAATAACCTCTAATCCCAATGAATTTGCTTTATTCTAGATACTTCATATAAGTGGAATCATATTTGTCTTTGTGTGTCTAGCTTAATTCACTTAGCGTAATGTTTTCAAGTTTCATCCATGTTTTTGCATGTATCAGAATTTCATTCTTTTTATGGCTGAATGATAGTCCATTGTGTATATATATATATATATATATATACTACATTTTGTTTATTCTGTTTATGGACACTTGCATTGTTTCCACCATTTCACTATTGTGAACAATGCTGCCATGAACATTAGTGTACAAGTATCTGAGTCCCTACTTTCAGTTCTTTTGGGTATATACCTAAAAGTGGAATTGCTGGATCCTATAGTAATTCTATGTTTAACTTCTGGAGAAACTGCCAGATTGTTTTCCATAGCACCTGCACCATTTTACATTCCCATGATCAATGTACAAAGGATCCAGTTTCTCCACATCCTCGTCAACACTTGTTATTTATACAATTTTTTTTAAGCCAAGAGCTACATGTTACTCTTTTACTTGCAAGGATTCCTTAGGCTTTTCAAAAAATCTCTTATTCATCTCAAGTGTCATTCTTTTTCGACTAATATTTATTCACTCAACAGTTATTTATTGAGTGCCTATAATGTGCCAGGTACTTTTCTGGGCCCCACATAATGTAATAGTGAAAAAAATGATAAATCAAGTTCCAGCCCTGATGGTTCTTATATTTTCCTTTCTCCTTTACACATGCCTTTAGGAATCATCCCAGCTAAAACCTTTTTTTTGGACTGCATCCACCCATCTCCCTTAGCTTTTTCTTTGTGATTTATATTTTCCTTTTCTTTTGTTGGGCACAACAAAGATAAAGAAGTTGTGGCATGTGTGTGTGTGTGTGCATGCGTGTGTGTGTGATGGAATATCATTCAGCTATAAAAAGAATGAAATCTTGCCATTTGCAACAACATGGATGGATCTAGAGAATATAATGCTAAGTGAAATAAACCAGTTAGAGAAAGACAAACACCATATGATCTCACTCATATGTGGAATTTAAGAAACAAAACAAAAGGGGAAAAATGAGAGACAAACCAAGAAACAGATTATTAACTATAGAGAACAAACTGATGGTTACCAGAGGGGAGGTGGGTGGAAGGATGGGGGAAATAGGTGATGGGGATTAAAGAGTACACTTATGATGAAAAAAATAGAATTAAATAAATAAACTCAAAGCTTCATAAATTATGGGCAGAAAAAAAAGAACTGCAATTAGAACCACTGGATTGGTGCTAAGTATATATATACTTCAATTCTTACTGAAAAACTCGACCTAAATATATTATAAGATGTATATAAATATATTTATAAGATGCATATAAAATATATATATATGTGTGTGTGTGTATATATACACACACACACACACACACACACACATACATGAGGCCTGGAGTGAAGACAGTGTAGTAAAACAATGAAGAGCTATGGAGTGTGAGAGGAAGAGCACATTTTGAATAGGTTTGGGCAGAGAGGACTGTATATATTCATTACTGGTTTATTATCAGCAATTTACTGGATAGAGTGTTTAGTAAAAGCCCATTTTGTGTATGCTAAGTTTGAAATGGCTATGGATGTAGGCATAGATGTTCAGGATGCAGCTGAACTCACAATATATGTATTGTTTAACGTAGTTAACTTAAGTTCTCTCTTTTTCATGAAATTAAAAATACTAATAAGGGTCCTGTATATTTCATTTATGCTCTTATAAATTGCATGGCATTAGTATGTTACACATTTTGTTTTTATAGATAAATTTCCTATTCAGGGTTGTATATACAAAACTATATATGCTATTTTTATGGACAACATAAAGATTTTTCATAGGTGATTTTGCTTATTTGTGATTCTTGCTTTATGAGCTGACTTTAGACCCGAAGGCTGCTGCAAGAGGTGTCTCTGTACACTGATCTGTACCTTGGACAAAAGACTTGAGCTGGAGATAGAGTTTGGCAAGATATTAACATTGATTGAGGCCCTGGGAGAGAATTTCTTAGATACAGTTTCATATTCATAGTGGATATATATTCATAGTGAATATACTTGTAGCTAACTATGTATGTTTTTCCCCTTCATATTTTTATGTGTCCATCTGACTTACCTAAGCTTCTCAAAAGTTCTGCTTCCTTTATATTTACTGTGGTGTTTACTTCTGTTCAGGGTATTGTCTGCAATATCACTGAATATCATTACTGGTTTATTATCAGCAATTTACTGGATAGAGTGTTTAGTAAAAACCATCTCTATTTGCCTTGATTTAAAATACATTCAAAATGTTTTACAAGACAGATTTTTGAATCAGTAACTTCTGTACTTCTGTGCCTACATGTTAAGAGAATAAATTACAGGTTTCTTATACTGATCTGCTTTCTTTCCCTGATCTTTTGTTTTTCCATAATGTATTAAATGTATTGTTTTCTATAATGTATTAATATATTAAATATTTATAAATAATTAAGTCTGTTTAAGATATGTTAAATAAGGTATTGTAGGGAGAAAATTCCTTGGAATAAAGATGTTAATGTGGGAACATATTTCCTCTTGTTCATAAGTGTATAACTGTGTCATCTATGTATTATGAGAAGCTAAATCATTTGGAAAAAGAAATTGAAAAAGAATTGAAAGATATTCCAGTGAATTACTAATTCATATCAGCTAAAAGTTACTTTAACAACATATAGTTAATGAAATAATGAGAGATTAATAAAGCCTTAAATGAGCAGACATAGTACTGTGCTGTATAGTTCTGTAACTACTGTGTGTGTGTACCTAGGCACTCTCAGTAGTTAGTAGCCACATATTGGACAATGGCAGATAGAGAACACATGCAGAAAGTTCTAGTATAGAACTGGACAGTTTAGTCTAGAGCTGTGAATTATCTTCCTTTGTTTTCATCTAATTATTTTGAATTGTATAGGGTTTTAAGGAAAAAAAGAGAAAGAACTTCAAGAAAATTTAGTATTATCCTGAATTTTCTCCAGTTTTATCTCTTCTTTATTTTCCACCACCTATAATATTAATTTCTAGTATTGTACCATGGAATTAATTTAGGAGGAGATAGTACTGAATACATTTTCCTCCATCCTACTTCTTTCAAAAGTAATTTCTGTCTTTCAGCAAGCCTAGAATTCATAGCTCCATAAGTTCAGAGTAAATCATTAATTACACCATTTACTTTAAATTAAATCTTTTTTCTTTGACTATTAGGCAAAGTATAAAGAAGTAAAGGCAAGAAATGCACAGTTATTGAAAATGCTTCAGGAAGGTGAAAGTAAGTGATCTGTGTGTTTTTAGAATTAAAAGTAACCTTAAAAAATATTTGAAGATAATTTTTCAAGATATATGATTAACTCAATAAAATAAAAAATTTTCCCAGAGTGATTCAGATTGAATTGTTGCCGATTATTTTATTATTACAAGTTACTCTTATAGCACCTTAGTATAACACAAGTTTCCAACTATTCAGGTAAGAGAAAGCTTGAAATTTCAATTCTTATAAAGTATTGGACTACATTCAGCAGGAAACCAAGAATAGACCTTGCTTAAGATTCTCTTTTCAATTATTAGAGGAGAATGCCTATCATCATTTTAGGTTTTCCTTCTCCCCTTCCCCCAAGTCTTTTTTTTTTTTAATTCATTTATTGATTTTAGAGCGAGAACGAGAGAGAGAGAGAAAATGTGTGTGCACACATGAGCAGGGGGAAGAGCAGAGGGAGAGGGACAAGCAGATTCCGTGCTGAGCACAGACCTAACATGGGGCTCGATCTCACAACTCTGAGATCATGACCTGAGCCAAAACCAAGATTTGGACACTTAACCAACTGAGCCACCCAGGCGCCCCTCCCCAACTCTTTATACTTTTGCGGCCCTCTCTAAACTTTGGCAATATTTCACCAGCAGGAAGCCAAGGAAATCAATCAAAAATGATTAGAGATAATTACATTAGTAAAGTAGATGTTATATGAAGCCCCTCCACAACATCAGTAGCATTCCTGATTATGTATACCTAGTGATATTTACCTTGAAAGTTCTATGAAAATTTTTCATTCATAACAGAAAAGGAAGTGTGTTAGTTTTTTTAATATGAAGCTCATGCAAAGGAAATTATAAATCATAAAAGTCACATAGAAAGACCTGAATAAGAGAAAATCTTCTGAATAGACAGAATTAAATTTAATAAAGTTTTCCCTATTAATAAGTGTCAGTGATATCCCAAATAGATCTCTTGTGTGTACTGTATAGTGTTCAAGAAATTGTGAAACTCACCTTGAATCAGAATAAACAAGATACCAAAAATTGAAGATACTGGGAGTGGAATTGTCCAATCAAAATTGTAAACTATATTAAAAAACAGTTATCAAAACATATGAGTAAAAACCAGGAATCATGTTCAGTTGAACAGAATATATGGTGTTGAAATAGATTCAAACTTACTGTTTGATAACTTTACTATTTTTTATAATCTAACTTATACAGCTTAACTATGATGAAATAGAAGTTAAAGAATAATGGGGAAAGGCATTATTTGAAGAAGTTAAAGAATAATGGGGAAAGAATATTCTGAGATTAATTTAGATCTGTGCATGTAATAGAGTTCCATGTGGATCATGTGGATCATTTAATAGATCTGTGGATGTTAGAGTTCCATGTGGATCATTTAATGAACAAAATTATGAAAAATAATTGTTTACAAGCTATATTTCTAATTGAAGAAATTAGGGGTATCATTGGACATTGGATGCATGATTTTTAAATATGTGAAAACAGTAATATTCCTATTTAGGGAAACATTTGTGAAAAGTGAGAAAGTTAACTGATAAAAACTTTCTCTCAAAAATACATTTAAAATGGCTACCAGTAAATAACATCAGTGTCCATACTGTATACTATAAAAAAATCCAAGTAGGGATGCCAGGCTGGCTCAGTTGGTAAAGCATGCGACTCTTGATCTCAGGGTCATGAGTTCAAGCCCCATATTGGGTGTAGAGATTACTTTAAAAAAAATAACAAGTAGCACAGTGATGGGCATTAAGGAGGGCACGTAATGTGATGAGCACTTGGGGGTTATACACAACAAATTACTCATTGAACACTACATCAAAAACTAGTGATGTACTACATGTTGGCTAATTGAATTTAAGTTTAAAAAAATCCAAGTAGAAGAATTTTATATAGAACCATTACATAAAAAATATAGTACGTTAGAGCACACATATGCTAGCATTTATAATGTGAGTGTGAATACAGTCAGCTCCATTATAACGCAACACATATTCTTAAAAATTACCAATCTCTGCAAAAGCACACAATTAAAACCACAAGGTTTATGGGGAAATGGGATTAGGAGGGTGCAACACTCAAAAAAAAAACTTCATCAGAGACACATTTAAAAAAAGTTGGGAGCCTAATAAAAACAGTAACACAGTTTTACACATGTTAAAGTGGTTAAACACAAATACTATAATAAGTATGGCACTTTACCTGAAAGACTGCCTTAAGTTTGCTTGAGGAAATAGGCCTCAGAGGGTCCGCAGATTGTGTGTTACTATGAAGCAGTGGAAGGATGGAAAGTTGGTGTGGTTCTTAACAGTGGACAGAAATAGCTGGTTGATATTTGAGGTGTGTGCATGGGTACTGTTTTCTGTATTTGTGAAATTATGCTCAAGCAAATGCAAAATTCATGTTATGTTCAAGTTGTTTCATAATACAGCAATCTCAATGAAACAAATACGTGTTTTCAAAACAAGCATGTTATTGGAAAACTGACTATAATTGAAATGTTACATAATTCTTAAAAATCACTAGTTCTAAGTGACTATGCCTAATTCTGGGGAGCGGGGAGGTAAAAGTTACCAAGTTGAATCTTGAGAGACTGTGATTTGATTCTTGATGCAGTGTCTCACTTCACTGCATTAAACTATGACAGATAAATTTGAATTACAGTGTTATATTGGTAGAGCTGTGGTGATAACAGTACTCATATATTTGATCTTTTCCTCCTTCACTAAATTTATTACAGTTTTACCTCTTCAGTCTCTCCTAGTTTTGTCTTCAAAGTCGACGAGTTAGTTTTTCATGTATTATAACCATTACTATGGGTTAAAGAAGTTGTTAGCCATGTGAAGATTTTTAAAGCTTAGGAAACCTAGGGGCCGAAATGTAGATAAATCTCTTGCTTCCCCAAAGAGGGAAAACCTCTAGACAAAGGAATAGTTCTAAAAGACCACAGGTGTATGTAATCAGTTATCATATGAGCTACATTTACTTGACGGTGCTTTATTGGTATGAACAGTCAAATCAAAATCATTTTTGTGGGCCTTACGGTACTGCTCGCCCTGACAATTTAACAAAACAAAACAAAACAAAAACATTCTACCTTGCTTTTAAAATCCTGCTTTAAGATTAGTCAAGATATTTGTTTTATCCCTATGAGAAATTGTTTCTGTCCTTGTCCTCTTTAGAATAGCTGGAAAAAAATTTTCTTTCAAGATATCTATACAATTAATATTTTAACACCACAGAAAATGTGAAATTTCCAAGAAAAACTGCTGTAGTAATAATGATCAGAATTTACCAGTGAAAAAATAAGAGCTATATAGAACTAAGAAATACATTCATTCAGTATAAGGACAATTAATCTTTGCCCAACTGCACTGCTGTCTTGGTTCACTAAAGTATTGTTCAAGTATTTGAGTGATTAAAAAGATTATACTGCTGTTTTTCCTTTCTTGTCAGTGAAAGATAAAGCAGAAATACTTCTGCAAGTTGATGAATCACAAAGTATCAAGAATGAGCTAACTATACAGGTAAGAAAAACTGAAATATACAGGACTGATTTTCTTAAGCTATTTTTCTTTAGTCCTAAATTATGAAACTTGGTTAAACAAAAATACAGCCCATCAACACTGTGATAAAGTGAAACAAATTATACTCCATTATTACCATGTAACAGCAAATGAATGAAGATTCTGTTTACTGTGCTGAGGGAGGGAGTTATGTCCTGAAGACTAAGGGAAGATAAGGTTGTGTTTTACCTGATGCAGACTCATATAGAGATAAAAAGGGCAGATAGAATTTATCCTATTCATGGATTTGACTTTTCCCCTTCTCATCCTTACTCTGCATTTTCTCTTAGAATAGTGAGCTTCTCCTCTTCATCTTTAATATATAACTGAGTAAAATGCTTAACTGAAATTGTGTGTGTGCTTGGTGGACAGGAGGTGGTTCTCCTCTGATGTCTGTTCATCTAGTAATCAAATTCATCATTGTGAGTAAATATTAAGAATTAAGAGTATTTGCCTAAAGAGACAGCCTTTTTTAAATTGAATGTTTGGTTATAGGTGACTTCACTTCATGCCGCATTAGAACAAGAAAGATCTAAAGTGAAAGTATTACAAGCAGAACTAGCCAAATACCAGGTATGCTTTTATAATTTTGAAAGTGTTCTTACACAAATAATACATTTAGAATAGATACTATGTGAAAATAAAGCACTATTTTATTCAGTCCAAAATCTGTTTGCCAAACATATTAATAATTTTGTTGTTATTGGTCGTATAATTTACACTTTAGAAAATGTTAGGGTTATCCTAAATATTGGTACATACAGCAATAACTAAAGTAAAATCCTTGGTACATGATGTGGCATATGTGTCAGTGAATCATATTGAGGGACAGTACATAATAACATTTGTCCTATTATATAAATTTGATCACTTGGGTACAACAGTTTCTTCTAGATATCTGCATTGTAAAGATATCTTTTCCCCTTTATAATTAATAAATATGTGAAGTGATACTTTGAGATTGTGTGACTATCCTTTTCTTTTTACCCAGTGGTTTTAGCTTCCATTGATGATATTTGTATCAGTTATTATTTTGGTGGTTGCAAAAATAGTGACTTTTTCTAATTCTATTATTTCTTCTGCATTTACAAGCTGGCATTCAGCATTTTTTTCTGGACGAAGCAGTAAAAAAAAAAATCAGTTCTTTGTTTCAATATATGTGTATATGTATATATGTGTATATACACACACACACATATATTTGTATGTATGTATGTGTGTCTAAGTCATGATATAAAAATGTGTTAATGTGGGGGGTCATAGTCGAAAAGGTTGGAAAGCCACCACTGTTGGCCTGGAGAACATAGAAGTTTTAACAGCCCCAGGTTTGACCTCTCATCAGTCTAGGAAGGAGAATTCCCTTTGCCTGGGATACTTCAAAAAGGATTCTTGAATTTTGTGTGGGGTTTTTTGTTTTGTTTTGTTTTTGTTTTTAATCTTGTTGAAACACAAGGTAAGAGTTTTAAGCTGTGTAACACCGGTACTTACGCATAGTGGGTATCTACTTTGTAGGAAAGTTTTTAGTAAATGTATTTGTATTTTCCTGCTACAGGAAATAAATTTTGTTTTTAATACATGGTATTACACATCTCAGGTCCCATATACTCTCTTCTACTTTTTTTTCTCTGAATGAATCTGTGCAAAACTTTTATTTGGTCAGGAATGAATAATGGCATTCTTATACTTGATTTTTTTTTTATAAAAAAGGTTGATGTAGAAATGTATGTGACCACCAAGAGGGAAGTTATGAGCAGAACAAGGATGAAAGCAACAAAGAGTAGCTGCCAACACTAGTAAATGGGTCTGGATTCCATGTGCCCCTGATAGAACCACCAGTTTAAGAAATGCACTTCCACAGACAAGTTCTAGTTCCCAAACTTGGCTGACCACGAAAGTGACCAAGAATCACTTGGGAACTTTATGAATTACAGGTTGTTCAGCCCACTTCTGGTAATTATAAATAAATAGATCCGGGACAAAGTCTAGACATCAGAATTTGAAAAATATTACCACTTTAGGTGATTCTATTGATCAACTAAGTTTGGGTATCATTGCCATAATTTATAAAAATGGAGGAGAAAACTATAAAATTATTGTAAGGAAAATACATCAAACCATTACTTATGGTTAAAATGGGGGATTGAATAGTTAAGGATGATTTTAATTTTCTTTTTTGTACCTTGGTACTTTCTGTATTTCTACAACGAGTATTTGCTTTTTAAATTAGAGTCAGGCAGAAAATGTTATGTTAAAAGTTATGTAAAAAACTTCTTTTAAACTCCTACCTCTTTCCTTGGGTCAAGTAAAATTTCATAGGTCGAGTTTCATTTGGAGCAAATTAAATACAGATTCATATATGTCACTGAGCAATATGAAAAGTATAACCTGCTTTTCAACCCACTGATGAACAAAATCAGATTTCTAATGCTGTCTAATATGAACAAGACTAACTTGGATTAGAAATTGAATTACTCTAAAAGGTAATGAACTGAATTAGCAAATTTGCTGATTATATGAAGCAAATTGTTTATTTTAGTATTGATCAAAAATTACATATTTTTAAAAACCTGGGACAGTCCAAATGAGCTCTAAAAAATAAAATATTGGTGATCTTACTGAGTCTAAACTAACTCAAGTGGAAGTAACTGCTTCATACAACCTGCTTTAACCATTTGTAAAAAAATAACCTTGTAAAAATAATTCAGTGGTATGCACATTCAAATTTACAACAAACTCAAAAAAATTGCTTGTTCCTCATACTCAAAATGCCTTTGGTCTCATTTATTCTTAAAATGAAAATGCCCCCAAAATGATACTTCCTAAATAATTTGCCCTATTTTTCTTTACAGGGTGGCAGAAAAGGGAAAAGAAACTCTGAATCCGACCAGTGTAGGTGATTCCATTAGCCTTTGAGGTCAACACAAAAATTAAAACTTTCAGGGTTTTGCAAAAATGTATATATTTAATGCTGTGCAACTGCTAAACTATGCAGTTTTTGTTGAAGAAACTTTAAAATGATTAGCTCACTAACAGTCTATAATTTTATGTCCTTTTGGCTTAAAGTGAAAAGAAGAAAAATAGAATTCCAGCAGAACTCAATGATTATTGTTTACTATCCATACTTCTTATCACTTTAGTTTTTCATCAGTCAATAAAATTAATTTACTCTTCCATTAATATGTTTGATTTTTTAAATTTTCAGAAACAATGTGAAAGTATTATTAGTTAATTGGATTGTTTAAGTTCAGTGAATATTTACTCAGCACTTTCTGCATGCTAAACCCTATAGGACCTGCAAAATAAGTGAAAAATGGTGAATACCCTCAAGTAGCTTATGCTCAGGGGACATAGAAGTGGGGGAGGTGTAAAGACAACAGCAAAAGTAATTACCATACATATTAGTGTGATAGCATATTGTTTGGAAATTGAGAAAACTTGTATGAGATAGTTTTTAGAGGGTAGATACCTTTGCTGTAAATTTGTTGAGAGGCATTCCAGGCAGAAGGAGCAAAATCCGTGCTGAAATACTTGTTTAAAGAACAGTCTGTCTTGCGGACAGAAGCATGACACACTGAGAAAAGAAAAACTATTGAAGTGGGGGAGGAATGAATGAGAGATTTTTCATGGGTTTCATCAATCGCTAAAATAAATAGTAGTTTATGGGATTGATTTTGTTTTTAGTGTAGTCAGTGAAATGCAAATATGATTCATTAAAATACAGAGGGTTTTTTGGTTCTACAACAAAAATGAATACGTAAATACTGACCTTGACCTCTAAAACCAGCATTAAATGAAAAATTCCACTTCATGTTAAGTGTTTGAAAGAAAAAAATACTTAATGTCATCATGGCTTTTATGTCTGGGTTCTTCCATGAGGTTACATGAACCTTGCAAAGAATTGTGACTTCTTATTTTTCCCTATATTCCCAGCACTTAGTCCTTTGTGTGGCACAGAATGGATACTGAATAATTATTTAATAAAGTGGTAAAGCTTTTTTTAGATAGTTTTTTCCCAATTTTAACTTTGATTAAGAATAGGTGCCATTAGAACCTAAATATTTCATTAAATTTATATGGTCATATTCCATGATGCCACATTTTTCAACTCTGATGAACAAAATCAAATTTCTAATGTTGTCCTATATGAACAAGCTAGACAGAACTTGAATAATTTAAATTATAACTGAATTACCCAAGTAGTTTATGAACTGAATTATCAAAGCACACTGTGTCATCTGCTTTGGATGCCTGCGTATTATCCATTTAGTACATTATCTAACCTCTAGCACAGTGCCTGGCACATAGTAGACGCTTAACAGATATGCCATTTTCTACTGGTGTATATTGATTTAAAATCACCTGGGCACATAGAAAACTTCAATGATCATCCTCTTTTGAGGTGGGTATTCTCTGGAGTACTGTATGCATTGCTGTATTTTTCTCCCTGAATTCTTTTTCCTTGACTGATATATCTACTTCCATGGCTTAATCTATCACTTCTAGGCTTATACTTTAGTTTCATCAGGGAAAGCTTTATCTAGTAAGAAAGAGAAAAGACAATCAGTGATTAATTGGAGTTTCTTTTTTTTTTTTTTTAAGATTTTATTTATTTGACAGAGAGAGACACAGCAAGAGAGAGCGCAAGCAGGGGGAGTGGGAGAGGGAGAGGCAGGCTTCCTGCTGAGCAGGACCCTGGGATCATGACCCGAGCCAAAGGCAGACGCTTAACAGCTGAGCCACCCAGGCGGCCCTGGAGTTTCTTTTCTATTAAATTGATTTCTTGGACATTCTCTTTTAATATATATTATTATTTAGATTCTTTTCCATTTCCTGAATGTTCATTGAAATTATTGATAGCTTATCATGTGCCAGGTGTTGTGCTAAGTACTAGAGATGCAAATATATCCACAGTCAATTGGAAGAAAACAGAAATGTAAAGAAATACTCATAAAATATTCTAATAAATAATACTGTTATATTCAAATTGCTATTGGAGTACAGAAGAAAATCCATCTTACCATTTTAAAGGGGTATCTTAGGCAATTTATTTTAATTATTTCAAACTCCATTAATAAGGTCTTACTTAAAATATGATTATGACAATATAGCTGGTTAATTAAATTCAGCAAATATTTTTGAGATCTGTGGGATTTTTTACATTTTCTGTATTTGTGTGTTAGTAAAACCAGAGGAACTAGAACTCTGTTGAAGTCCCACTTCTATTATTAGTTGTATGACCTTGACTCATAGTGAATATTCAATAAATGATTGAACAGTGTGAAATTGGATATCAAATGAGAACAGCTAGTGAAAGTACTGGGTTAAAAAAACTAAGATGCAATCTCTTCCTTCAAATTATTTTCAGTCTAACAGGAATAAAAAAACATAGCATATAATAACTAAAATTCAAGATAGAATACAGTGGATTCCATAAGGAGGAAAGCCAAATGTTACTTATAGAAAAAATAGTATTTTGTAACTGCTTCCTGAAGGACAAGCAGCTTTTAAGTGTATAGGTCATGTAATGAAAAAGGAAAATAAAGATGGAAAAAGGAAAAACAATGGAGTGTTCAAGGAACAGAAAGATAAAGAATGCGTTGAGGAAAGAGATTGCCTTCATTTTGCTTAGAGTATAGGACAGTAATGAGATAGCCAGAGAGGTGGTTTGGGGATAGCTATCATTCATCTTAAATTTCAGATTAAGAAGTCTCTACATAATCTGGTAGGCATGGGCAAGTTTATGAACAAGGAGTGATGTAATCCCTGTTGCCCTTTAAGAAGATTGAAATGGCAGTGATGTAATAACAAATTATAGAAGAAGTAATTTGGAAGAGAGTGTCAAAGAAGCTCCAGTAATAGAAATATGGAATAAAGAGGATCTGAACTAGAGAGGTGGCAATAGGATTCAGAAAATGGAGTAAAAAACATTCCCAGAGTGGAATCTAGCAAACTTGTGTGGAGTGAGAAAATGAACAAGGGCGTCAGAGATGAAAACAAGATGAACAAGGGCGTCAGAGATGAAAACAAGATCTCATGCCGAAATGAGAGTGAGAATGATAGTGCCATTAGCAGGGTGGACTGATGGAGGAATGAATGTAGCGTGATGGACAGAATTGGCTTTGACTTCTTAAACTGGATTTGCCCACAGAGCAACTAAAAGTAGAGTCCATCAAGTTAGGAATATAGTCCTTTGACTGGTGTTAACAGTATGAATTGTAATGTGTACAATTGAGTTGTATGAATAGTTGACACACTGAAAGGCAAAAGTTTTTGAAGAGTATTGCTGAGGACAGACTTCGGGAATGGTAGTGGTCAGAAAAGTGGGTGGCATGGTCATGAATGTTGTTGAGAGGTCTGTTTATAAGCCCAAGGAAAAACTATAGGACAGCTAAAGGACACATTAATGACCTTCAAAATAGTTCTTCAGTGGCACAGAGCAAGGCATTGAGGAAAAAGTTAAACTCTTTAACACTTTTAGCAATTAATGGGGCCCGAAGGTACCTTGAAGAGGCCACAGGATTGAATGAGGATTGGTTTGTTTTTATGTGGGACCAAGGAGACCTTTGCAGTGTTCATGAACACAAAGGAGCCAGTCAAGATAACAAAGAGATTGGGGGTGAGGGTGAGGAATGGTCTTGTGAGTCCACCAGTTAGGTATTTTCTTGCCATCACACAATTTGGTTGCCTTATCAACCCTCTGTGATTTTTAGTTATAAGCTAAGCTGCTCTCTGTTAGTGGAATTATATAACCGTTTCCATATAACAATTTAAGAATGTTTGAGCAGAATTGAGGGATTTAAAGAAGAAACACAATTTGGGGCGCCTGGGTGGCTCAGTCAGTTAAGCGGCTGCCTTCAGCTCAGGTCGTGATCCCAGTGTCCTGGGATCCAGGCCCTCATGGGGCTCCGTGCTCAGCAAGGAGTCTGCTTGTCCCTCTCCCTTTGCCTGCCTGTCTGCCTACTTGTGATCTCTCTCTCTCTCTCTGTCAAATAAATAAATAAAATCTTCAAAAAAAAAAAAAAGAAAAGAAACACAATTTAATGACACAGACATTAGTAAACTTCAATGACTTAGCTTTTATACACCATGGGAATGAAAAACTACTGAAGCAACATGTAAGATGGTAAGTGAAAGATAGTCTAAGATTCTCTAAAATCTGTCATTGAGTTTTCCTGGGGTAAATTTTTTTTTAAAGATTTTATTTATTTATTTGACAGAGACACAGCGGGAGAGGGAACCCAAGCAGGGGGAGAGGGAGAGGGAGAAGCAGGCTTCCGCAGAGCAGGGAGCCCGATGCGGGGCTCGATTCCAGGACCCTGAGATCATGACCTGAGCCGAAGGCAGACGCTTAACTGACTGAGCCACCCAGGTACCCCCGGGGGTAAATTTTTAATTCAATTCAAAATGTTACCTAACATGAGCGCCCACAGCTAGTGGGGTTGCTAAGAAGTGGATGCCATTATATATACTGTTAGCAGCCTTATACTTTAGGTTTTGCCTTTAGGAAAAGCACTATGGTAATGTTTCAAGAGCCAGAAAAATATTTATACCCACTAATACTGATATTGGATAATTTACCCTTAGGAAATAATTTGAGAGAAGAATAAGTTTTAAAAGATCTAGACAGGTATAACAGTATGTATAGTAGGGAACCATGGAGTAACCCAAATGTCTAACTTCAGTGTCTCACCCAAGATCCAATTTGAATGACTAAATAATATAACACATCAGTGGGAATAATTATGCAGCCTTTAAAAAAGTATAATTAAGATGACTAAAAACATGGGCTATGTTGACCAGCATTTAAATATAAAAACAAAAACTTTTAAACTGGTTGTAGCTATGTGAAAATATATGTGCACATGGACAAACTGCAAAGTAGTAATTCTGAAATAAAACTGTTTGTGTTGGGATAGGGGGATTATGGGGAATTATGGGTTGTTTTCCCCCCCAGATCTTATCTAATGTACTGTTTTTTGAAATTAAGAAAAAGGAAAAACACTACTACTTGTTAAGTAATTTAGCTGTTATGGGAGTAGGTTGTATTAACTGACCCAACTTATTGACATGTTCAGTTGAATTATGTTGATTTTTAAGAGACATCTCCTGGATGTGGAAGTTTTGTTTTGTCTTTCAATCCAGAACCCTTCATTCCAATAGAACTGGTGCAGAGAAGGTAGCATTGTGAATCATATGACTGTATGGCTGCAAGAAAACTTGTAAAATTTAACCAACCAGCTTGATGTTTCCCTTGTTTTACTTCCCATTTAAAAAATTTTAGAAGTTTTACTTCCATTAACCATGTCATATTGTTCTGGTGACATTTTCAATATTAACTTTTTTGATATTCATATTACAAATTAAGATGTGAATTATTTTATACATATTAAATATAGTATGCTCCTCATTGTGAATTTGTTAAGGAAGCGATAATTTTCTTCCCCATACCTCAGTATATATAGTGAGCACTCATTGTACCATCATGTATAAAATTAGTTTTTTAAAACATAACTCTATTGAGATATAATTGACATACAGCTGCACATAAATTTAAATGGAATAAGTGAACATGCTTTGATATTTGTTAAGATTTGCTGTAGGCACCAATATGTGACCTACCTAGTAAGTGTTATGTGTAGGCTTAAAAAGAATGTGTATTCTAGGGCGCCTGGGTGGCTCAGATGGTTAAGCGTCTGCCTTCGGCTCAGGTCATGATCCCAGGGTCCTGGGATTGAGTCCCACATCGGGCTCCCGGCTCAGCGGGGAGCCTGCTTCTCCCTCTGACCCTCTCCCCTCTCATGCTGTTTCTCTCTCGCTCGCTCTCTAAAAAATAAATAAAATCTTTAAAAAAAAAAAAAAAAGAATGTGTATTCTATAGTTGTTGTGTGCGATATTCTGTATATGCCCAGTTAGATCAAGTTTCTTGAAATCTAATGTATCCTCAATGATTCTACCCTCTGTCCTATCAGTTACTGAGAGATATGTTAAATCTGTGATTATGGATTTGTCTACTTTTTTTTATGTTTGTCAGTTCTTTTGAGGTACATACAAATTTGAGTTTTTTCCTATCTTTCTGGTGATTTTATTTTATTTTTTTTTAAAGATTTTATTTATTTATTTGAGAGAGAGAATGAGATAGAGAGATCATGAGGGTCAGAGGGAGAAGCAGACTCCCTGCTGAGCAGGGAGCCCGATGCGGGACTCGATCCCAGGACTCCAGGATCATGACCTGAGCCGAAGGCAGTCGCTCAACCAACTGAGCCACCCAGGCACCCCCGTGGTGATTTTATTTTTACAAAGTGACTATCACTAGTTTGTTTTGTCCTTATATTTTAAATATCTCTCTTCTGAATAGCATTTTGCACTTTTTAAAAATCCCAGTCTGACAAACCTTCTGTATTTCTGCTTATCTCTTTTCCTCCTTTTCTTTGAGTGATTGACTTGGTGACCTCCTCCTTTGTCAGGCCTTCAATGCTTTTATGAATTCCTTCCACATTTTAGCTTTTATAAACTGGAGAGTTTGTCTTAACAAGCTGGTGTGTCATATGGAAAAGAAGGAACTAAAAATTCTATTTGTTCTATTTTCTTCTTTAATGGATCTATACCCACCACTTTATTGTACAAAGTTTTATTGCAGACTGGGCTGACATTTTTAAATAACTGTTTCAAGTTGCTATCATTAAGCCAACTATTGCTGGAGGAAAACAGCTGGCAATTAGAATTTTAGTTACTCTTTTTCAACACTGTAGTTCATTTTGAGCCAGTGATTTTAATCTTACCAGACATAACATTTATGTCTAGTTACCCAATCAGTAACACTGTATATACTAAGAAATAATATATACATTAAGATACCTTTTTTGGTTTTTATAAAGGAAAATGCTAGTCATACTATTAACATCTAGACTTATTAGCAAAGTATTATTTTTTGGTCAGAATAATGGGTTCTTTTTCTCATTTCTGAATATCAGCCTTTTATGCTTATAAGATAGCAAACAAAGTTATCATGGAATATTATAGTAAATCAATTCTCCAGATGATTTAAAAACAGCAGCCATGCAGGTTGAAAACTACTGGGCTAAATGGCAAAAGAGAAAAACAGATTCAGGGAAAGTGTGTCTGTGTGTGTGTGTGTGTGCATGCCTGTGTGTGTGAAAATCACACACAAATACTCTGAACTGCCCCTTCCTCTAATTTGGCCAGGAATTATTTGACCTATCTTCTATCAAGAAGTGGCATTTATGGTTCCTCCTCTTGCATCTGGGTGTATTCTGTGACTGTTTTAGCCAATAGAATACAGCAAAAATAACACTATACCTGTTTTTAAGCCTGGGCCTTAAGGCACCGGCAACTTCCACTTCTACCCTCTTGGAGTGCTCCCTATGTGGAAAGCCAAATACCATGTGTAACTATTTTGAGGCCTCTATGCTATAAAAAAATTCAAGTTACATGGAAGACTACCTATAGGCACTCTGGTTGATGACCACAGCCTAGCCAATGGCCAGCAGCAATGGTAGGCCATGTGAGCTAGTCATTTGGACATCTCTCCCAGTCAGGGCTTCATTATGACCCCAGCCTGAGCTGCGTTCTGACTGCAACTGCATGAGAGATATCAAGTGAGAACTGCCCAGACAGCCCATAGCACAGTGAGAGATAACAAATTGTTGTCTTAAGGTACTCCGTTTGAGAATAGTTTGTTATGCACCAATAAATAACCAAGGCAAAATTTGTTTCTTGGAAGAATGGTAATGTAATAAAACTCGGTGCATATGATATTGGTGTTGGCAAAAGGTGGAAAGATCCTAAGGGTCTTCTTAATGAGTGTGGAAGGGACTTGAGACTTTTGGTGAGAGCTTAAAAGACAGGGAGACAAATGTTATTGAAAGCTGGAAAAGGGCTTCTTGTTTTGAAATGACAAGAGATTGGCAACATTATTGCCTGTAGTAGCATAGAAAATAGAAAATCTCATGAAGGTAAGTCTGGCTGGGAAGGTTTTTCAGACAATATAGAGTTACAATTGGTGTTTTGTAATGGCCTGTGCTACAATACAGGAAGAAATTGATGAACTAAAGGAACAAGTTCTTGAGCAGAATTTGAAGAAAATATAAAGGAGCCAGGAATTGTTGGGTTCAAAAATAAACTTAGACTTTCCCTGCCAAAGATTTTCAAAATAATAAATGGCTTTAGGGCAAAGATAAAATCAGAGGGATAACAATAAAGATTTCAGGATAAAGATCTCAAAGGTGTACTTGTTTAAGACCCTTGGTTAAGACTTCAAAGACTTAGGGAGTGCCTGGCAGAGCTACAAAGAATCCTAAGGGCATTTTGCTACAGCCTTATGGACAGCACAGAGTAGAGAAGTTTTTTCTTCAAAACAGGTATGGATATGTTTTTTGTCTAATGAAGCTGATTACAAGAAATACACAAAAAATTTAAAGGCACTGTATCAGCTTGAACTGAAAGGGATAAGAACAATACAAAATAAAAGAGACACCTTTGAATCATCAAACTTCTACTGGCAGGAAGCAGTCTGAGGAAGCTACCCAGATGTAAATAAGGGCTGTTTTTTAAGAAAAAATAAGGGTGACTCAGAGAGGAGCCAAGAACAGAGCCGAATTAGGCTCTAATCAAGGGATTGGCAGCATACGCCTCACTAGAGTTCAGATTTGCTAAGTAGACCAGTAACTGTTGAGTGTCTCATAATTTCCTCCTTTCTGAGTAGAAGTGTCTATTGTGGTTATCCTGTTTGTGGGCAGGGGGTAGATAACTTGCCTCTCAATTCTCTGGAGATTGGAATTGAGAAGAACTACACCTGGGCCTGATTTAGATGCTGACATCCTGGACTTGGAGCTGAGGTTGCAATGACATGACAGAAAGGTGAGGGGTTTTGTGTCCCTGTCCCTTGAATCTGGGTAGTTCAAGAGTGTTCTTTGATCAACAGAATATGGAGAATGACCCCAGGCTTTAAGAGACTGACAGTTTCTACCTTTTCCTTTTGAAGAAAGTGAGAACAGATACTGATCACAAATTGACAGTATCCAGCCATAATGGGTTCAATTGTGCACCTTCCCCTCAAAAGATCTGTTCAGGTCCTAACCCCTGATACCTGTGAACGTGACTTTATTTGGACTCAGGGTCTTTGCAGATGAAATCAAGTTAAGATGAGGTCATACTATATTAGAGTGGGCCCTAATCCAGTGACCGTTCTCTTTGTAAGAGAAAAGAGAGGGGGGTTTGGACACATACACATAGGGAAGAAGGCCATGTTACAACAGAGGAAAATATTGGAGTGATGATGCAGGTATCAGCCAAGGAATGCCAAAGATTGCCAGGGGCAACCAGAAGCTGGAAGAGGCCAAGAAGAATTCTTCCCAAGAGCATTCAGTGGAGGCATGACCCTGCCAACACTTTGATTTCAGACTTCTAGCCTCCAGAACTATGAGAGAATAAATTTGTTATTTTAAGCCAACCAGTTTGTGGTAATTTGTTATGGCAGTCCTAGAAAGAATACATCAGCAAAGCATCTACATCATCAAATTCTCATTTTCTTCCTATCTTGCTTGCTACGCCTTATGGTCTCCTCTGCAAGATCTTCCTTGTCTGACTTCTTAATACTATGGTGCTCCATGACTTCGTTCTGCATTGTCTACCTTCCTCATGCTGCTTAGTGAGTTCATCCATTACTGTGCTTTAAATACTAGCAATATGTTCATGCCTCTCAAACTTATATTTCCATACCTGGCTTCTCAGAGATAGGTTGGCTACAGATAACACATTCAATTACAGTTGACCCTTGCACAACTCCTGGGTTAGGAGCATTGACCTCATGCACAGTCGAAAATTTGCACATGATTTTGACTCCCCAGAAACTAAACTACTGATAACCTGGTGTTGACGGGAAACCTTACTGTTAACATAGTCAATTAACACATATTTTGTATGTTATGTGTATTATATAGTGTATTCTTACAATAAGCTAGAGAAAATGCTATTAAAATCATGAAGAAAAATACATTTACAGAACTGTACTGTATTGAAAAAATCCACATATGTGTGGACCCACGCAGTTCAAACCTGTGTTAAGGGTCAACTATACTTATCCTTACTTGGATATTTTAAGAGACATTCAAAATTATTTTATCACCCCTCCAATTTTTCCTCTCTCCACAAATGATACGAATATCCATCCACATGCTTATGTTGTCATTGATCTTTGCCTTTCAACATGCCATCTCTTAGCAAGTGCTGTCAAGTTTTCTTCCAAATCTATCTCAAATGTACCCATATCTCTCCAGCCTCATTGCCAACACCCTATCCAGTCATCATCATCTCTGTTGGATTAGTGCAGAAGCCTCCTAATTGTCTTCCTGCTTCTGTTCATATGCCCACACTATTCATTCACATACAACCAGGTCAACTTTTCAAAACTGTAGATCAGACTATGTCATTCCTTTGTCTAAAACCCCTCATTGCCTTTGCAATGCACAGAAAATAAAATTCAAACCGACCTCTGTGGCATACAAGACCCTGTATGCATGAGAAGGCTATATGCTTCAATAAGGTGATGCAAATTGGTTACATTGCAGTTCAGAAAAACATGCCATCTTAGAAATATGAACATTGAGTGGCTTAACTGCACAGGGAGAGTCAAGCCACAAATATAGTAACTCTCATTAAGAGCCAGGAGCACATCCAGTTAGCCTAAAATGGAGGGCCCTATAGTCCTCTTCTGGGCAGCTTGAATTAAGAAGGCCACATACCTTAGTATGTGTTAAATATGCTATAACTCAGTAAATAAACTGTTCCTCCCTGACTTCCTCAGAGGCATCTCCCCCACCCCAAGATGATGGAACCAATTACTTCTTCATCAGGGTACTGTGTCTGCCTGGAATGGCAAGAATGTCTCTTCTCTTTTATCCTTGGCTAGAGAGCTTCATCTAGACTCCCCACTGAGAAGACGGAAGGCAACATTATTTCCTATGGATAATTTATACTCTCTATGAAATGGATCACTAGAAGAATAAAAGGGAACCTGCTTTCATGGGTGGAAGCAGAATATTATTTGTTTTTAATTAAAGAGTGATTTACACAAAGTCACCCAGTGACCAAATCATGGGGCCAGGAACTAGAATTCTGAATGCAGTTCCATTCCACTATAACTATTTCTCAAACTGGTCTGCAAATCATCTGTATTAAACTTACCTGGTGGTATTTGTTAAAAACATGTAGTTTTGGTCTACACTCCGGCTATGGTGAATCAGTATTTCTGGAGGCAGGCCTGGGTATCTAAAATTCTAACAAACTCCCTCGGGAGAAGCTTAAACATGTTAAAATTTGATAACCACCACATTACCTTTGCTTTTTCTGATATACATATTAGAGTGGTCATTTCTATTGGCAACTTTCAAAATACTTCCTAAGTATTTTAAGTTCACAAAACTTCAATTTCACCTGAAAATTCACTTTAATTTCTTTATCTGTAAAATGAAATTTTTCTTAGGTAATATCTGAAATCCTTTTAAGATCTAAAGGTAAATGTGCAATTGCTAGATTGTAGGGTAGCTCTATTTTTAACTTTTTGAGGAACCTCCATACTGTTTTCCAGAGTGGCTGCACCAGCTTGCATTCCCATCGACAGTATAAGAGGGTTCCCCTTTCTCCTCATCCTCACCAACATCTGTTGTTTCCTGGTTGTTAATTTTAGCCATTCTGACAGATGTGTGGTGGTATCTCATTGTAGTTTTGACTTGTATTTCCCTGATGCTGAGTGATATTGAGCATCTTTTCATGTATCTGCAGGCCATCTGTCTGTCTTTGGAAAATGTTTATTCAGGTCCTCTGCCCGTTTTTTAATCAGATTGTTTTTTTGGTGTTGAGTTGTATGAGTTTTTTAATGTATATATTTTGTCTATTAACTCCTTATTGGATATATCATTTGCAGTTATCTTCTCCCACTCAATAGGTTATCTTTTTGTTTTGTTGATGGTTTCTTCCACTGTGCAGAAGCTTTTTATTTTGATGTAGTCCCAATTTTTGCTTTTGTTTCCCTTGCCTTAGAAGACATATCTAGAAAAATATTGCTATAGCTAATGTCAGAGAAATTACTGCCTGTGTTCACTTCTAGGATTTTTATGGTTTTAAGTTTCACATTTAGGTCGTTAATACATTTTTTTTTTTTAAGATTTTTTATTTATTTATCTGAGAGAGAGAATGGGAGACAGAGAGCATGAGAGGGGGAGGATCAGAGGGAGAAGCAGACTCCCCGCCGAGCCCGGAGTCTGATGCGGGACTCGATCCTGGGACTCCAGGATCATGACCTGAGCCAAAGGCAGTTGCTTAACCAACTGAGCCACCCAGGCGCCCCTAGGTCGTTAATACATTTTGAGTTTATTTTTGTGTATGGTGTTGGAAAGGGGTCCAGTTTCATTCTTTTACATATAGCTGTCCAGTTTTCCCAGCACCATTAATTGAAAGAACTGTCTTTTCCCCATTGTATATTGTTGCCTCCTTTGTCATATATTAATTGGCCATATAAATGTGAGTTTATTTCTGTGGTCTCTATCCTGTTCAACTGATTTATATGTCTATTTTTGTGCCAGCACCATACTGTTTTGATTACACACAGCTTTTTTTTTTTTTTCTAAAGATTTTATTTATTTATTTGAGAGAGAGAGAATGAGAGACAGAGAGCATGAGAGGGAGGAGGGTCAGAGGGAGAAGCAGACTCCCCGCCGAGCAGGGAGCCCGACACGGGACTCGATCCCGGGACTCCAGGATCATGACCTGAGCCGAAGGCAGTCGCTTAACCAACTGAGCCACCCAGGCGCCCCGATTACACACAGCTTTGTAGTATATCTTGAAATCTAGAATTGTGATACCCCCAGCTTTGTTCTTCTTTCTCAGGATTGCTTTGGCTATTCAAGGTCTTCTGTGGTTCCACACAAATTTTAGTATTATTTGTTCTAGTTTTGCAAAAAATGCTGTTGGTATTTTGATAGGAATTGCATTGAATCTGTAGATTGCTTTGGGTAATGGACATTTTTACAATATTAATTCTTCCAATCGATGAACATGGACTATCTTTCCATTTTTTTGTGTGTCATCTTCAATTTATTTCATAAGTGTTTTATAATTTTCAGAGAACAGGTCTTTTACCTTTTTGGTTAAGTTTAATCCTAGGTATTTCATTCTTTTTGGTGCAATTATAAATGGTGGTGTTATTTTTTAAAATTTCTCTTTCTGCAACTTCCTTGTTAGAGTATAGAAACTACTAATTTCTTTGTGTCCTGCCACTTTACTTAATTGGTTTATTACTTCTAGGGTTTTTTTTGGTGGAATCTTTAGGATTTTCTATGTATAGTATCATGTCATCTGCAAATGGTGACAGTTTAACTTCTTCTTACCAATATGGATGTATTTTATTTATTTTTCTTATTTGATTGCTGGCTAGAACTTCTAGTACTATGTCAAATAAAAGTGGTAAGAGTGGACGTCCTTGTTTTGTTCCTGACATTAGAGGGAAAGCTCTTAGTTTTTCATCATTGAGGATGATATTAACTGTGGGTTTTCATATATGGCCTTTATTATGTTGAGGTATATTCTCTATAGTCCCATTTTGTTGAGAGTTTTTTTTTTTTATCATAAATGGATGTTGAATCTTGTCAAATGCTTTGTGGCATCTACTGAGATGATCATGATTTTATTGATTTGTGTATGTGGAACCATCCTTGCATCCCAGGAATAAATCCCATCTGATTGTGGTGAATGATCTTTTTAATGTATTGTTGTATGTAATTTGCTAAAGTAATTTTCCTGAATAAAGCAAGCCAGATATGAAAGATTACATATTGATTTAATTTATATGAAACTCTAAAAAAAACTATCTATAATGACAGTCAACAGATGAATGGTTTCCTGGGGCCATGGTCGGGGGGTAAGGATTAATTGGGAAAGGGCTCAGGGAATTTTCCAGGGTGATGGAAATGTTCTATATCTTGGTTGTGGTAGTGGTTACACAGGTGTACACATATTGAGATTCACAGAACCATGCACTTAAAATTGAGTGTGTTTTATAGTGTGTAAATGATATCTCAAAAAAGTAGATTTAAAAATTCCTGCTGTATATGTTCCATTTAAAAAAAAATCTAGATAGGCAAAGAGAACAACTAAAATTCATCTTTAGATATACACACACACACACAATTATGTTTTATTTCTATATATCTCATTAAATAATTTTAAATAAAAAATTTAAGAGATATCATTTAAGATAACATAAAAATATATAACACTAATCCAAAAAAAGGTGTGCAAGACTGCTGAAAAGGGGGCGCCTGGGTGGCTCAGTTGGTTAAGCGACTGCCTTCAGCTCAGGTCATGATCCTGGAGTCCCGGGATCGAGTCCCGTGTCGGGCTCCCTGCTCAGCGAGGGGTCTGCTTCCCCCTCTGCCCTCTTCCCTCTTCCCTCTCGTGCTCTGTCTCTCATTCTCTCTCTCTCAAATAAATAAATAAAATCTTAAAAAAAAAAAAAAGACGGCTGAAAAGAAAAGTATAAAAGCGTATTAGGAGGCAAAGAAACACATCGACAACAATACAATAATAGTGGGGGACTTTAACAGCCCCCTCACTGAAATGGACAGATCGTCTAAGCAAAAGATCAACAAGGAAATAAAGACTTTAAATGACACACTGGACCAAATGGACTTCACAGACATATTCAGAACATTCCACCCCAAAGCAACAGAATACACATTCTTCTCTAGTCCCCATGGAACATTCTCCAGAATACATCACATCCTAGGTCATAAATCAGGTCTCAACCGGTACCAAAAGATTGGGATCATTCCCTGCCTATTTTCAGACCACAATGCTTTGAAACTAGAACTCAATCACAAGAGGAAAGTCGGAAAGAACTCAAATACA
>NC_138382.1:20967173-20998073 GCF_054177405.1 Leptonychotes weddellii | reverse complement strand
CCCCCCCCCCCCCCCCCCCCCCCAGGGGTGAGCCTGGTGGTGGGTATTGAGGAGGGCACATTCTGCATGGAGCACTGGGTGTTATGCACAAACAACGAATCATGGAACACTACATCTAAAACTAATGATGTAATGTAGGGGATTAACATAAGAATAAAAAAAAAAGCTTATTAGGAGGCAATAAAGATCTAAATAAATACATGTATCCATGTTCCTGGAGTCGAAGTCCTATATTTTAAAGATCTTAATTATCTCCAAGTGGATTTATAGACTTAAAATAACCTGTTATTCTCAACAGAATATTTGTTTTGTTTTGTGGTACTTGGCTGGCTGAAGGAAAGGACCAAGGAAAGCCAAGACATCCTTGAAGATAAAACATTATTTAAGGATTTGTTCTACCAGCTACCAAGAATTTTTACAACATCACAGTAACTATGACTGTGAAATTGCCTCAGAAATAGATTGAATAAAGAGCTTAGAGTACAGCTGTATCAGTACTTGGTTTCTGAGAATGGTCCTGCAGATCATTTCCTACAGGAAAGGACTGTCTTTTCAATATATGGTCCTGGAACAATTGGACAAAGAACTTTTACCTCAAGGGTGTATGGGTGGTTTAGTGGTTTAAGCTTCTGACTCTTGATTTTGGCTCAGGTCATAATCTCAGGGTCATGAGATTGAGCCCTGTGTTAGGCTCCATGCTCAGCGGGGAGTCTGCTTGAGATTCTCTCCCTCTCCTTCTACCCCTCTCTGCCCTCTAAAATAATAAATAAATAAATCTTTTAAAAAACCCTTTACCTCATACCATACACAGGAATACATTAATTATGGTTAGATTGAAGAGCTATATGTGAATGGCAAAACCCTAAACTTTTAGGATGTAACTGTAGTGGCTTGAATAAGATGTTCATCTGGAACCTCAGAATGTGACCCTTTGGTATAAAGAGTTTTTGCAGATGTAGTTAAGTTAAGGATCATGAGATGAGATTATCCCAGATTAAGGTGGACCCTAAATCCAACCATGAGTGTCTGTATATGAGAAAGAAAAGACGCACAGGAGAAGCACAAGGGAGAAGGCCATGTGAACATGAGGCAGAGACTGGAGTTCTGCTACTATAAGCCAAAAGACGCCAAGAGTTGTTGAAAGCGAGCAGAGCGCTTGCCGGGATAGAAGCATGAAACAGATTCTCTTTTCAAAGCCTCCAGAAGGAACAAACGCTACCACCACCTTAATTTCAGACTTCTGGCCTCCGGAACTGTGGGAAAATGAATTTCTGTTATTTAACGCCTCCCAGCTTGTGGTAATTTGTTATGGCAGCCCTAGGAACTAATATAATAACATAGAATATTTTCATGACCTCAGGGTCTGAAAAAGTATAAAAATACTAGTCATAAAGGAAAAGATTAACTATCTTAAAAGTATCTCTTTTCATGAACAGGTACTATGAAGACTAAAAAAGCAATCAACAGAGTGGGGAAAGCTATTTGCAATATATATAACCGACAAAAGACCAGAATTCCAAAATAGTCAAAAGGCTTGAACAGGCACTTCACAGAAGAGGAAATCCAAATGGCCAGTAAACATATAAAAAGGTGATCAGCTTTATTAATAATAAGGGAAATAAAAATTGAAATCACAATTATGTACCCAGAAGATTGTTAAAACCAAACAGAAAAATATAGGCAAAAGAATATCAGGCTCTTTACATAAAGAGAAATCCAAATGGCCAATAAAAATATGAAAATGTGTCCAACTGAATTTAAATTCCAACCACAAAGAGAAACCATTCATTCCACTACCAAAATGGTAGAAGTGTAAAGGTTTGATAATACCCAGGTTGGTGAAATTTGGGGTCAATTTAAGTTCTCATACAGAGCTGGTAGGAGTGTAAATTGTCATGACCACTTTGGAAAATGTTTTGGCATTATTTGGCAAAGCTAAGGACTCACAGACCCCATAACCCAACAGTTCCACCCATAAGGATATATACCTTGGAGAACCTTATGTTTTATATGTATAAGGATATTGACACTAGCATTGTTTGTAATAGGAAAAAAATGGGGGGAAAAAAGTCCATCTAAGATAGATTAACAAGCCCCATATGATGGGTCGATCTTACAAATGTAATACTAAGTGAAAGAAGGAAGACAGAAAAAAAACAAATAGTACGAGTTTATGCAAAGGAAATTTGAAAGTAGGCAAAATTAACTTCATTGTGTATTATTTTAGGTGATAAAAACACAAAATCAAATAAATTATTATCCTGAAAGTCATTTTATTATCTCTAGCAGATGGGAGAGGATTATGATAGGAAGCCACACAGTTAATGGGGTCTTCTGGGGTGCTAAGAATATTCTATTTACTGATCTTGGATATAATTATATCTCTATATAAATATGTTTAAAATGTATATGTATATATATATAATACACTTTCTATATGTACTATTATGTATCACAAAATTAATTAGTAAAAAAGGGACACTGCAAATATCTCTTGTTTTAATACTCTCCACAAGGCAGTTCATGGTATGTTAGAAAATGAAAAGGATCCTAGATCCCAGCCCCTTAAATACAAACAACTATTTAAATCCTTCAAGGAAGAAACTAGGCTTCTCTCTCTCTCTCTCTCTGATTTATAAATATGATTGGGGTTCTTGAAGATTCTAAATATCCATTGCTCATTTTTGTGATTTAAAAAAATATTACCAGGGAATTTTTGAACACCACATAAGTTTTAAAAGTGCCCTTTAAAAAGCATACATGACTAAAATGGGAATACTGTATGTTGAGGAGTAATCTGTGACTTAAGATCACAGTCATGTGTTGGCCATGACTCTCACCGGCTCCTGAGAGTTGATTGTGCGAATCTCTTCCCAACTCCGAAATCAGTAATATTCCAATCACACTGATAGTTTGTAATTGGCCAAGGTGGGAATATTTACAGCATGGATATTGGCAACTGATAAATGCTACAAATCAGCACCTGCACCTCCACCCAGAAATTTAGCAGCAGGCCTCTGCTTAAAGACTGAGTTCTGGGGCGCCTGGGTGGCTCAGTTGGTTAAGCGACTGCCTTCGGCTCAGGTCATGATCCTGGAGTCCCGGGATCGAGTCCCATGTCGGGCTCCTTGCTCAGCAGGGGGTCTGCTTCTCCCTCTGACCCTCCCCCCTCTCATGTGCTCTCTCTCTCTCTCAAATAAATAAATAAAATCTTAAAAAAAAAAAAAGACTATGAGTTCTGTATATAAACTTTCTTCATTAACTTTCTTTTCTTTAGAGAATCCCTAATATGTTTGGAAAACAACTCTATCAAGACAGTCTAGTGCCTCCTGAGCCTTAAACAAGAAAGCAGCTCAAACAAGAGAACTTAACTGAATTAAAACTCAGAAAATAAGCAATCGAAGGGTGGAAAACAAAATAGAACAAACAGAACGTGGCATGCATTGGACCAAGCCCCTGCCTCTTTCTGATAGCGTTGCTAATAGGAAAAAGAAAAATCATTGAAATAACACCCCCTTCTTCAGTTTTGTTTGCTCATCAGTTGATTTCTACCTCCAACTGCTCACCCAGGAGAGAATAAATCCATCCTCTGATCCTTGGAGGTGAAATCATGGAGGCAGTTTCCCTATTTTGAATATCAGGCTATTTGGGGCTAATGTCTTCAATATTTAATATAAAGTTTTTTCTCTTTGTCCTGGCTCCCTCGAGCTATTTAATAAAGGTTCCTACGGTTTTATTGCTCTTATATTAATCAGAGACTCAGAAGTATTACTTATCCAGTCTTTCAACTAAATGGAAAACTCTCTAACTTTTCTGAAGTGAGATGCAGATGACTGTGGGATGCGGTACCCTTCAGCGAGCAAGTGAGTGTCTGTCTAATAAGAATTCAGAAAACCCAGACGATGTGTTTTGGCTGTGTTGATGGTGTACCTGACTGTAGCCATTTAGCTGAGCATTACCTTAGTCTCTGTAAAGTCTTAGGTTTTAAATGCTGATGATATGATTCAGAAGGGTTTGGATTTATCCTTTGGAGCCCTTTGGAATAAACGCAGTGTTGAAGAATAACGTGGTAAAATAGATTTAATAATCCAACTCCAAAGGACAAAAACACTTTTACATGTCAGTGATGCCTATGTTTCCTTCCCTTTTACTGGGATGCGATCTCTTTCTTTTCTCATGTATGCTTAGTACTAATAGATCTAGTTTCCACTTTGAAGAGAAGCTACCCCTTTTGAAATATTTGTTTTTCCCCCAATGGCCAGCAGCTCCCAAAGCACATTCCCCCTCCCTGCTTGTTTGCTTCTCTGTTTCTCTCCCTCTCTCTCCCTTGCTCTTATGCTAGCTCTCACAACAGCGAATTTAAAGGTACAACATTCTAAAAACAACAGCTAGTTGTTACGTAAGTTATTTTACAGAGTCTAAGGTCCTACAAAAATAGGTCTAGACCCAATCTACCTATCCTATAAAGTTTTCATTTAATTATCAAATTCAGCCTGTATTTACAATAAAGATCTAATTACACTTAAGCTCCCTTTAAGATGCATTCTTTATATTTTAAAAAAAAATTCAGAGTAGATATTACACAGGTACTAGGGCACAACTCAGCCTCTTTGGAAGTTGGAAAACAGTATTTGTGCTGAAAATTTTTAGCTGTGTTTTCTCCACTGAATTCTTTTTAAAGATTGTATTTATTTATTTGAGAGAGCAAGACAGAAAGAGCATGAGCAGTGGGGAGGTGCAGAGACAGAGGGAGATGCAGACTCCTCGCTGATCAGGGAGCAGGCTCCATCCCAGGCCATGACCTGAGCCAAAGACAGCTGCTTAACCTTAAGACTGAGCCACCCAGGTGCCTCTCTCCAGTGAATTTTAAAGTGAGCTGTGTATTGGAGATTAGTTACCAGGCCCAGCCACTGCATGAATCCTCTGTAACATCTGTAATACTTTCTGTTGGTATTTCCTTTTACATAAACATTCACAAGTCAATTTGGTCAATTGTTAAGGACCTCTAATTATTAAAGGCTCTTCCTTTAGGATGTACTCAGTCTACCTCCTTATCATTCCCACTCATTGGTCCTCACTCTGTGCTCAGGAACCACATGACTACTCATCACCTATTTGAAAACAACTTCCATGTTCACACTGAGACTTCTCATCCAGGTTGGACTTTCTCAGCTTATTCAAGGTAGTATAGTAGAGTGGTTAGAAGCACAGGCTCAGATTTGGCTTATATCCTGGACCAGACAGCGCTGATCCTCTGTCTACAGCTACCGCTGTAAGGAATAAAGTCCTTTGCCTCTGACCTGGGACCCTTGTGTCTTCTGTGCACGACTGCCCACAAAACGGCAGCGCACTGACTTGTCAGCTTGCAAGTTGGCCAGGAGAGGCTGATACTAGATCACCCTCAGCTTCACCCCATCGTGACAATTAGTACTAAGTTTTGCCCTCTTTCAGAAAGCAGTGACAGAGATGTGCAATACATTGAACATGAAAGGGAAATTCACTACTGCTATGGGCAGAAACCCGACAAATTTTTAGAACTTTGGCTTATTGGCTTGGGAGATGAGGGAGTGGGTGCACAATACTTCTTTTTTTTTTTTTAAGATTTTATTTATTTATTCATGAGAGACAGAGAGAGAGAGGTAGAGGGAGAAGCAGGCTCCCAAGGAGCAGGGAGCCCGATGTGGGACTCGATCCCAGGACCCTGGGATCATGACCTGAGCCGAAGGCAGACGCTCAACCATCTGAGCCACCCAGGCGCCCGGGTGCACAATACTTCTTAAGAATGGCACCAGCTGGGGCGCTGGCTAGTTCAGTTGGAAGAGCAGGTTACTCTTGATCTTGGGGTTGTGAGTTGGAGGCCTGTGTTGGGCGTAGAGATTACTAAGTAAATAAATAAACTTAAAAAAAAAAAAAAAGAATGGCAACCGCTAAGCTGTTTTTCCCTTAAGTCTATCATGCTAATCTTAGATCCATCCAGAGATGACAGTAAAGGGTCTCAGAGTTTTTGTTGTTGTTTTGTGTGTGTGTTTGTTTACAAGGCATCCAAACTGTTAGAAGGCACTTTGGCCCTCTCAGCTTCTTCTGAGGCCAACTAATTCTTGTGGGAAAGAATTTAGCTGTGTTTTCTCCACCCCACATTGGGTTTATGATGCTGATGAGGTAACCCACTGAAGATTGAGAAACAGACCCAAAGAAATATAAATTCTTAGTCTGCCCTTGCATCATGGAAAACTTTCCCCTAGTATTGACATTGAATTTAAGAGATGTTATTTCGATAACGGGCAGCAGATGCCTCAGATTAAGGAGGACTTCTCAGAAAAGGCCATCCGCCAAAGGGCACAAACCCCAGCCACAGCTGGGAAAGGTGGCTGTGGCCTGCCACAGTTCTTGAAGCTGGAATCGGGTGAGCGAATGATGACTCTGCTGCTTAAGACAGGGCTTGGGCTGCATGGATAACACTGGAAGTCTGTTTGGTTAAGCTGCAGTCAACCACTGCACCACTTCCAACAAAGTCCAGGCGCTTCACTTCCAGCACGCAGTCACCCTCCTTCATGCCTCTTGGTCCCTCCCTCCTCCTCTGTGTCAGCCTTGGCCGCTTTAATGGAAAGATGATTAGGGGAGGGCCAAGGATGCCCTGTCACCAAGGGGAATCAAAGGTCTATGCACCCAGCAAGTATGCTGGGCACCTTTGGGAAGGAGAGGAGCTCACCCCTGTATGGCTATGCTGGATACACACACCCAAGTCACCGTTCTAACCCTTCCATGGGGACCCGGCACCTGGACTCAGCTAACAGGATTTGGGCAGGCTTCAAGGGGCGGGGGCGGCGGGGGGGTGGGGAACGACTATCATGACCCTGTAGGTGGGGCCCTCCAGCCAGTTCAAAGTGTTATCGTTATTTTTACATCTGAATGTCTAGGAGGAATCGATGTGTTAGGTACTTGTGTTTCCTCTCCTGAAAGTGCCAGATGAGATTCTCCTGATTGCGGAGAACTAGCATGTAGGGAAATGCTAGTACCTTTGAGGTGCCACAGTTTGAGCTACAAGTCTGTGGGACTGATGATCTTGCCAATCAGAGCTTCCTCTTGTCAGAGGTGCCAGTTTGGGGTTTTGGGACCCGGCTACTGCATACACCCCTTTTGAAGAGCAGCTATTGGCTTGCTGCTGAGCTCTTGTTGCAACTGAAGGCCTGACAGGTAAAGGGCTTGCAACTCGCAGCATGATACTCATATTTTGGGGTGGGTCAACTTGGACTGAATGACTGTCCAAGTGAGAAGGGCTCAATAAGCCTTGCTTATCAAATGGAAATGGTGTATCCAAGAATACTCCTGGCCCCAGTGGCATCCTGGCTTTATACAAACAACTGGGAGCTATCCCCCCGGGAGAAGCTTTATCCTCGCCTTTTCCTCCCTCTGACTTTCCTGCCAGAAGCAAAATCACTGGCTTAATGGAGCTTTCGATTTACAGTCTCCCCTAAATGCCTGGGTTTGATTCACTGATGGGTTGGCTACATGGAAGCCTGGTAGGTTTCAGAACTGTAACAGCTGTTCAAGCTCAGTGTCATCATGTAGAACTTTTGGTTCTCAGTGGGCAGAATTCAAGGCCACTCTCTTTATCTCTGCCCAATAGTGCTCTTGTTATATTTGTGTTGACTCTTCGGCTGTTGCTAACGGTCTGGCTCTTTGGTCTGAACTTGGAAAACTACAGACTGGCAGATGGAAAATATCCCTCTTCTTTGGTGACATGAACTATGGAAACAAATCACAGCTGTGGAGCCAACCACGTGGGTCTCTCGTGGAGATGTCCCTGGAAGGGGCCATTCTGAGGAGACCGACTAGAGTCCAGCTGCTGACGGACCTTTGTGCTGCCCTGACCATCACCACTGCCATCTGTGTCTGTCACTGTGCTGGACCCAGTCCACACCAACCATAGAGTGGGCACAGAGTACAGGAATTAATGTGTCTCATGCAAAGAGAAACTACCCTACCACTGCCTGCCAGACTTGGACTCCTGACCAAAGGTGACACATTTGTTTCACAGCAAACAAAGCCACCCTGCATGGCTTATGGCCACCACCTACTCCTGGATTACATTAGACTTTTGATCCACTCTCAAGGCTATTGGTGGTGCCTCCCTGCTGCTGACACTGTTTTAGCTTTGGTGTTACTGCTCCAGTCCAATTGACTGACTCTAGTCACACCATGTGGCCCTTTTGAAGTTAATCTGTGTCACATGTTAGGCTTTCTGGACCATTTGCAGTCTGACAATGGTGTACTTTTTATTGCAAAAGCCACTCAACAATGGGCTAATGGCCAACGTACTTAATGGACTTCCCATGTTTTTTGCTACCCACAGGCATCTGGTAGTGTTGAGTGTTGGGACAGTTCACTTCAGAAATCAACTCAAAAAGATTTCTTACTCGATATCCCTCAACTCCTCCTAGTTCATATACTAATTAGTTGGGATATTTTGGTCACTGGATGTAGCCATCCCCAGAAAGGAATCATCCCCTCTTAGCCACTTCCTGGATTATGATAAGGACAAATGGGTGGGGTGGGGAGTTTACACACCTACTTTGAAAATTCAGCAATCTACGCAGGACACTCCTGGGCATATTGCTTCTTTCTTTTCCCTAATGGCAATTGCAGACTTGCCTGCTTGGTACACCCTCTTGGTGGCAGCACAGTCAGAAGGGGGCCTAAGGGACTTAAACTTAATTCTAGGTCAGCTACTTGGATTTTCCTGTTGGACTGACATGGGCCTAGTGCATAAGGATAATAACTACATAGCTGAGCACAGTCTCTCTGAGTTCCCTTATAATGGCCTGTGAGGGCCTACGTGGAGGACATAATGGGTCTCCATAAGTTTTAGAAAAATGTCCTCAACCCTTTTGCATCTTACCCTCTGGACACAAGGTGTAAGTGGGAGATGGTCGGCTAAAAGGTGGAAGGGAAAACACACTGGGGTTTGGTGGTGGAAGTAAGCAATCCCAATACCAGGGAAAGGAATGTCTTGGACCTTGGGAGGCACAGGAGAGGGAGAGACAATAATCCTCCATACTTCCAAACTACCCCTGGACCTTTCTTCATAAAGGAAAGCACTCGGGTGAGGTTCCCCTGAACTAACACTAAATTTAACTGACTGTTGGGTCTGCTGTACCCCACCAGATAGCTCTGACCACAACTGATCACCATTCTCCATAGATTTAATAAGAGGCTGATTGAAAATGGCAGGGGATGGCCCAGCTCTTGCACCTTTCATGTAAAACATCTGTCAACACCTCTGGATATCTTTCCCACTCCCATTCCTGGAGCCTTCACTAGTCCCGTGGACTGGATGAATGCCACCTGGACAAACAGGACAGTTTTGACTAGACTCCATAAATAAGGACTAGGCTCAATTCCAACAGATCGAGGAACCCAAAGGCCTACCAACCAGCTGAGAGGCCACAATGAAGACACTGTCAACCTGTGCCCCCCAACTGATGTAGGCCACACTTGGGGGGGGCGTTCCAAGAATTACAAACAACATTTGCTTTCCAGTTGTACCATGTGAGCTCCCAGGACTGCGCTTCTTATGTGGAAGTCAGGAGTTAACTTGCTTCCTCTTGAAAACAACAGTGGCTTGCACCTTGGGGGTGGTCATAAGAGAGCTTCAAGTGTTTAAGAAAATACCATTAGTAGGGGCACCTGGGTGGCTCAGTCGTTAAGCATCTGCCTTCGGCTCAGGTCATGATCCCAGGGTGCTGGGATGGAGCCCCGCATCGCGCTCCCTGATTGGTGGGAAGCCTGCTTCTCCGTCTCCCGCTCCCCCTGCTTGTGTTCCCTCTCGCGCTGTGTCTCTCTCTGTCAAATAAATAAAATCTTAAAAAAAAGAAAATACCATTAGTAGATCCCAGAGCCCTCAGATAAGAGGGAGAACTCTCCAAAATGATGCTGCCCTTAATAACTTGGAGGAGTTTCTCTGAGGGATAACTTACTTGCTGTATATATGCAACCTGTGTGCAGTTATTCATATGATGAGAACCACCCAATTAGAAGGGGTGAAACAAAATTTGTCCTGACTTTAGCTGAAGAGATCAATGTATCACATTGGCCCTGGAAGGCATTCAAATAAGTTTCAACTCACTGCTCAGGGTTGTTATCATTGATATAATTGCCCTAGATTTCCTCCTTGCGGGCCATGGCAAAGCATGTGCAATTACTAATGCATCCTGCTGTACCTAGATTAATACCTTGGGCCAAGGGGAAAAGTCAAT
Organism: Leptonychotes weddellii; assembly: GCF_054177405.1. Lineage (NCBI taxonomy): Eukaryota > Metazoa > Chordata > Mammalia > Carnivora > Phocidae > Leptonychotes > Leptonychotes weddellii. Next base: position 20,987,817 of record NC_138382.1, on the reverse strand, counting down.
ACAGAAAAATCCCTAGGAGGCTGCCAAAGTAGACCTCGTTGGTTTGTGGGATTCGTTCAGCTGATTGAGTCTGAACCCCTGAGGAGTACAATTACTAATACTAACAGTTGGGCTCATCCTGCTACTTAGAATCCTGTTGATATTAGCCTTATTAAAGGCTATATGAAAGAAATTGAATGGATTTTGCCCCAGCCTCTGATGGGCAGTTTAATCAGAATGATGAACAGAGTGGCATACTAATGGGAAAGTTTGCCAGAAGCCAACAGAGTGTAGAAACAATGGGTAGATATTCCTGGGAGACAATTCTTCATGGGTCTCTCCTAATTCTGCACATCTTGGGAATATAGACGCTGACTGCATGGGGTGGGCAGAATAATGGCTCTCCCAGGAGGTCCACATCCTAGTCCACAGAACCTGTGATTCTGTCACTTAAAATACAAAAGGGATTCTGCAGCTGTGATTAAGAGTCCTGAGATAGGGAGATTATCCTGGGTTATCTGGGAGGGTCCCATGTCCTCACAAGGGTCCTTATAAGGGGGGGGGAGGGCGGGCAGGAAGGTCAGAGATTGACAATGGAAGCAGAGATTGGAATGACTTGGCCCCAAGCCAAGGAATGTGGGCAATCTCTACAGGCTGAAAAAGGCAAGGAACAGATTCTCCTCTAGAGGCTCCAGAAGGAACACAGCCTCTGATTTATGCCCTTTAAGATCCATTTTGGAGGGGACAGGGGTGGGAGGGTGGGGAATGGGGTAATTGGGTGAAGGGCATTAAGGAGGGCGCTTGATGTAATGAGAAGTGGGTGTTATATGCGACTGATGAATCACTAAATTCTACCCTGAAATTAATAATACACAATATGTTAACTAACTTGAATTTAAACAAAACAACAACAAAAAATGAAAACAAAAAGGTACAAACTTTCAGGTATAAGATAAATAAGCTCTGGGGATGTAATACAGCATCATGACTATAGTTAACAATATTATATTGAATATTTGAATGTTACTAAGGGAGTATATCTTAAAAGTTTGAATCACAAAGAAAAAATGTAACTGTGAGATGATGGATGTTAATCTTATTGTGGTATCATTTTGCAATATATGCATATATCAAATTGTGTTGTACACCTTAAATTTATACAATGTTATATGTCAGTTATATCTCAATAAAACTGGGGAGAAAAAGAAAAAGAAAGATCTGCTTTGGACTTCTGACCACCAGAATTGTAAAATAATAAATCTCTGTTGTTTTAAGCCGCTGAATTTGTGGTTATTTGTCACAGCTGCAATAGAAAACTAATACACTGCCTTTGTTCTGGACTCCTTTTTCAAGGATATTTGTATAGTGAACAGTCTTTGAGGATATCGTATCTCCCCACAGAGGAAAGGGCTGCAGGTTTACTGCCCACTTAAAAGATCCAAGTTCCCCCTGCTTGGGGTTCCAACCCACTGCATGCACAGGTGTCATTGGCCCTCTCTGCATCATTCTGCGCAAGTTAGGGCTTGGGGAACTGGTGCAAGAAAATGCTGATACACTGCCTACTGCTATTGCTGTTAGTAACAAAGTACTTTGTTTCTGACCTAGGAGTCTTGTATCTTCTGCCAGCATTTACAAAACTGTTAGTTTGTAACAGGGAAAAAATCTCAGACTGTTCACAGTTCTTGATAGATTATAGAACAACTCAGATAACCCACAGTGTTGTTCTTTGATGAGAGCTCATGAAAATTTTCTAGGCGTCATAACCAAAGCTTAGTTATAGAAGGATAAGATGGCACCAAGAGGAGACAGTTTTGAGGATGGAGACATTACCCCGAGGCAGAAGAACCTCTGTAGGACGTTATTGCTGTTATCTAGGCCACAGTTAATAAGGATGTGAGCTAGACTGGTGGCAGAAGAATAGTTTTAGATAATAGAAGCTATGTTACAAGTGATGAATTGTTAAGTAAATTGTTCTAATAATTATGATGGAGGATCAGAGAAAAAAATTGATTCCATAGGTGTGGCTGTTCAAGGTAGGTGTTAGAGAGGAGGAAGCAACAATGGGCACAATGTGGGGGGAGGGGATGTGATGACTTGAAGGAATGACCAGAGGTGAGGAGAATATAATGTACAAGTGCTTCTACAGATGGTGATAAATATGTATGACCGCAGTGGAGTCTATCTATAGGTTAATGGGAATGAAACTTGAAAGCCAGACTAGGAGTTAGTAGAAGGCCTTGGATTCCTAGTTAAGAAGCTTGGGCTTTATTTTCCAGGCAGCACGGAACTTCTGATGGATTTTGAATAGGGGAGTAACATGATGAATGCATGTTATTTATACCACTTATTTGACATGACATGTGTACTACCTTGTGTTGAAGTTATGTAAGTTCTTGGACACAGCATTAAAATGTGCTCAATAAATTCATGTTGGTTGAATTAATTGCCTCATTTTGTCAAGGAAGAATTCTTCTACCATGTGAACAATAACCTTTTATCATTGTACTTGAAGTTTGGATATCTGGCTCATATTGGCTTGTGAGAACTGACTGGTAAAATTTCAGGAAACTTGTGAGCAAGTTGACCTCAAATTGGTAGCTTGAGATTGGCTATTTTGCAAATATTTACATCAAGGAAACTGGCAAACACTATAAATCAAAGCTTGTTTTCTGGAGACTTGGTCATTAAACATTTACCAGCTTGTCACTGCTATCTCCCACACTTCTCCCACTCCCCATCCAACTAGCCTCTAGGTTTTCTGAGGACAGGGACTGAGTCTTATTTGTCTTGTATTCTCAACATAGTACTTGGACATTGGTCATGCTCAATTGACGTTTGTAGAATGAATGAAATATATGCTCCTGTATTTTTTCTCCAACTGACCATTTAATGAAAAAAATCATTTAGAAGAAAATGCCTCAAGTAGACATGTAGACCCTGGGGTTCCAATCAGATTCTAGGCCTGTTTTTTAAGTGGTTTTGGAACACAGCCACTAATTCATAGACTACTATGTCTACTGGTTGTCTATGAATTGCTTTGTGCTGCAAGGGCAGAGCTGATTATCTGAGATAGAGAATGTATGCCCTGCAAAACCTAACATATTTACCATCTAGTCTTCCCTGGAAATTTGTTGATCCTTATCTAGACCCCCACTACCAACGGTTCCTTAAAAGGTAGGACTGTTTCTAAAAAGTGGCATATATACTATATATTCTTAGAGATAAATTATTATTCCATAAACTGTGCACATACATAATTTTTTTTAAAGAAATTAGACACAGATAATTACAGAGCAATTTCATAAGAACCGGGTTAGAGATAATGATTGGTTGTCCGATGGTGGAACTTTCTACTTTGAGAAGTAGTGATTACCTTACATCTAAACACATGCACGTAGTCACCCTTTAGCAGTGTGCATCCTTCAGCAGAGAGCCTTGTGTAATCTCTTCACCTTATTGAGCAATGCTGCCAGAAATTTAGCTGATGTCAAATGGTGTCTGTATTGCAATTTATTCTTTCAGAACTCTCAACACCCAGATTCCCAAGGGGTTCTGCTAAAAAGTAGTCTTCATGGGACAATATTTTTTGCCACAACAGGGCTGGATTGTTTAAAAACAGAAATACAGAATGTGTCTTTGCATATTTGGGTCATAGTGGGCTGTCAGAGTTTCCATTTGCGCAATACTATTTAATAAAGTTAATGTCCTGGGTTCTACATTCCTTGCAAGTCATCTTTAAAGGCAAACGATGACGTCATCTCAAATTCAGGATTGTCAGGGGAAAAATAATTAACATTTCTTATTTGTACCCATACTCTACTGAAAATGACTTTTGAACAACTACTGAAGTCTGAACTGCAGCAATAAATTAATTTGATAGACTATAAAATGAACACCTCAGCTACATTAAACTACCCCAGAAGGGTGGGCTGTCCTTGGGCACCCTGCTTCTGCCCCACATATCTTGAGGGCCAGTGTTCAGAGAATTCAGGGCGCCCGCGCAGGGCTGTCAGAGCGGAAAGAGAGGCCACGGTCAACAGAGGTGGCCTGATCGCCAGACCAAACTGGGCTGGCCCGAGGGCGGGACGCCGTGGCCATGGAGCAATGACTCCGCGGGATTGCGCAGGGTGGCTGCGGCCCATTTTCCTTTCGTTATGATGAAGATCGTTCCTCCATTAACTTAGCTTCCAACTCCCGCGCACCGGGCAGTAAGATCAAGCTTAAAATCCTACAAGTAGGCAAATGGAAGGACGTTAAAACGATAGCACATCTCGCCAGCATTTTCACTGCCCTCCCGTTGGGGTCCTGGGTGCGCGCAGCGGCCAGGCGAGGCGGGCGTGAGGGCACGGAGGGGCTGCGCATCGCCAACGCGGGGTCTGCAGGGGGCGGGGGACGCGACCCGAACCACCAGCGCGCAGGCGCAATCGCGGCTGCAGCGCCCAGTGGTCGAGCCCCCTTTCTAGTAATTTCGCTAGCCGTGAGGTCATCACATCGCGCCGTTACGGAGCGCCTCCCAGAACCCCCTAATTTATTTTTTGGCTGGGGGATGAAGTGAAATGAACTGATTTCTCCCACCCCGTTTTGCTTTTAGTCCTCCACTCTGGCTGCGCCTACCCTCTGAGGAATGGAGCGGGAGAGGGAAGGAAAGGCAGCCGGAGGTGGCAGCGGGGCCCGCCAGGAATGACTCGGCGACGCCGCCAGCCGAGTTACCCGGCGTGCCCTGCGCGGCGCTGGCCCAGGGACGTGGGGGGAGGGGCAGGGAGGAGGAAGAGCGGCGGCGGCTGCGGATGTCGCTGCGACCGAGCGGCGTCTGAACACACGGCGGCTGCCGAACGCCCGACGCGGACCTGCGCCGGAGCCCACACCGAGCTCCGCGGCCCCTCGCTTGCCAGGGCGGCCTTGCACCCGTTGTCACTGAGGCGGCGTGCCCCGCATTCTCCGCTGCCCGGGCCGGCCGGCTCTGCCGTCTGCTGGCTCCCCCTCACTCGCCCGCTCCCTCCTGCGCGCCTGAGTCACCGCCGCCGCCGCCATGGCCGAGAGTGGTGAAAGCGGCGGCCCTCCGAGCTCCCAGGACAGCGCCGCCGCGGCCGAAGGTGCCGGCGCCCCCGCGGCCGCTGCCTCTGCGGAGCCCAAGATCATGAAAGTCACCGTGAAGACCCCGAAGGAGAAGGAGGAGTTCGCTGTGCCCGAGAATAGCTCCGTCCAGCAGGTGAGGGCCGCCCTGGCCTGGGGCCCGCGGTGGGGGTGGCGGCAGGACCTCCGCCCGCGGTAGGAGGAGACGGTTTTGGAAGGGTCTGGGAGGGGATCGTCCCCCGAGGTGCCCTGGGCACTTCTCGCGGGTCTCTTTTCGAATTAGATCATACCCAAGTTCCTGGGTGTGCTCCTTGGGACACCGCAGAGGCTTGTGGCGGGGCCCCGCGGCCTGTTTGTGGGACGCGCGGACGCCGCTTCCCTCCGCGCCCTCCTCCTGCTCCCGCGTCTGCCGACCACCAGCCTCCTCCCCCAGCTCCCCGCCCCTCGCCGCCTCCCTCCGGCTCCTCACAAAGGAAAGGGACCACCGCCGCGCTCCGGGCGGGTGGAGGCTGGGCTGGGGCGAGGGTTCGCTTTAGCCTCCTCTGCGGTTTTGTCTCATGAATTAAAAAAAAGGGGGGGGGGTGCTCATTGTTTTACCTGCCTGCGGATTAAGGTAGATTTCGGGGCGAGGAGCACGTGTACATTTAGTTTTGCGTTTTGATTGCTGAATTTTGTCCTGCTTTCCAGTCTTCAAGAAAAAATTAACCATGACGTAGAAATTGTTTTCAGCCACATGTTAATAATACTAGGCTTAAGGAGAAAGGTGGATGACTTTGATGACTTGCTGTTTTCTTTTCAGTATATTTATCGCTCATCCCTTCCTTAGGTGCCAGTCATTGGGAAGGTTTTTGTTTGATTTTAGAGGGATGGTAGCCACGTTTTGCAGATATTAGCAGTTGCAATCGAATAAAAGAGAACAAAATTGGAGTTAATGAAGAATATTACCAAGTAACTTACTACTTAAAATCTGTTCAGGTATACAAACTTGGCTGTTAAATTAAAAATCTTGAAGAATTCAGCAAATTTGCTTTAGCTTATTGTTGAATGTACATCCCAGGATATTTTTCATAATTGTTGAATTGATCTCTGACGATCTAAAATAATGTGAAGTCTATGAGGAAACAGTTCCTGAGATGTACATGTGAGTTTCCTCAGGAACAGTAAATGGAGTATTGGTTTATATAGTTCTGAAAGGTGGTGTGTTTTGTGAAGCATTAAATAGAGTGTACCATCAAGTGAGAAACTTTTACCACTTACTGAATCACCTTTTGGTGGTGGGGGGGGGGATGTCCTCAATTATATAAAAATTTCCTTTAACATTTTTATGTTTTCCAACATACAGGAAAGTTGAAAGAATGGTACAGTGAATATTCACATATGCATGATCTACAATTGACATTTTGCTGTATTTGCTCTATCACACAACTAATCACGTATTGGTTCCTTTTGTTTTTTGGAGGCATTTCAGAGTAAGTTGCAAATACCATTAAATGTTTTTCACAAATACATGCACCTGTATGATCCAAAAGCATTATCAAGATGTAGAACTTTATAGTTGACTAGAAAGTTCTCTCTTGGCCTTTCCTAGTTCGTTCAGTCCCACTCCCCTCCATCCACCATTGATTTGATTTTTTTTCACCATTAGTTTTGCCTGTTCTAGAACTTCACATAAGTGGGGTTATATAGTATGTACTCTCTTCGGTAAGGTTTTTTTACTCAGCGTAATGTTTTTGAGATTCTTTCTTGTGTATACCAGTAATTTCTTCTTATTGCTGTGTTTTCCACTGTATGACTATGCCATAATTAATGCACTCTCCTGTTGAGGGCCACCTGGTCTTCTTGCAGTTGGTTGCTATGAACCCTCTTGTACAAATTTTTTTTGTTGGACAGATGTGTTTCTCCTGTTAAATACTTGGAAGTGGAATGACTGGGTGATAGGATAGCTATAGGCTTAGTTTTATAAGAAACTATGTTTTTGAAGAGTTCTAACGTCCTACAGTTCCATCAAAGGTGCTTGGGAGTTCCTGTGGCTCCATATCCCTGCTAGCATTTGATAGTGTCAGTCTTTTTCATTTTAGCTCTTCTAGTGTATGTGTAGCCATATTAGCTTTTGAAGCCCTTGGGTCTTCTTTCTAGGATTCCTAGTTCAGGTCTCTACTTTCCTACCTGCTTTTCAGCACTTTATTGTAAAAGATTAGGAAGAAAGAGTCAATATTTTATAAATAGAAAAATTCACGTAAGTCATTTTATGGTGTTCTGTCTGTGAGGGTTTGTTTGTTTTTACTTTTTGTGATGGTGACATTAGAATTTTAAAGTCTGTGGAAGTTTTAATCTCACTCTTCTGAACCAAAGTAAATTGGTTAAATTAAAGCTTTTTCAAAGCAGCTTATTCTGATGGCAGTTGAATTTTTATTCTGAAAAATGCTTTCTCTTGAAGCAGAAAACATGATTAAAAAAACATGTAACACTGCACCAAGAACCTGAAGACAAGTTAACTATCTGTGGGGTCTCTTAAGGGAAACACATACAGGAAAAATGTGTGAGTATAAGAAAAGCAGTTTTCAGATGATTTGTAAATTCTACTTGAAGCACAAGAAAGTATGTCATTTTGTAACGTAAATTTTTCTTAAAGGGTTTGATAGACTTAAACTATTTGTTACCGAGTAAAATTTGTCATTAAAATATATTTAATGACATTAAGATTCCATGTTCTGTAAAAATGCTCAGTAAAAAATTGGAAAATATTTGGTCCTGAAAATTTTTATCTAATTTTAGAGATAAAGAGGGTATGGTAGGCAAAAGACTTAGAAAAAGAAAATATTGAAGGCTTAGGCTTTCTATCAGGCAAGTTCCATATTCTACAGTTTAGAATCTCTTTCAGTAAGTGTTTCTGTATAATGTAAATTCTCTTACATACTGAAATAGTATTTATATGAATAAATTATATTAAACTTTCTGGGTCAGTTCTAAAATATGTTGTAAGGTGGTAACTAATTTTCTTATTTTATTCTCAGGTTCTGTTTGAGTGTATATAACTAATAGGCACAAACAGGATACCTTAATCCAGTTGGTATTAGCATTACTTGTTTGGGGTTGATAATAATAACACTTTTTTTGAAGTTAAAGTGAAATTTACTTTTCATTGAGCAGTCAATTGAGTAATGTTTAAATTTCTAGTTAAGGGTAGTTAGAATATAAACTTAACCATGTGTGTTTCGAGGTGGTTTTGTAAATAGGGGTTTTCGTAATATAAGTAAGTAGATTAAAAAAATAAATAAGTTGTGTGTATTGGCACAGGGTCCCTGTGTAGGAGACTTTTTTTTCCTATTAATTATTCATTATCGTACTATGGGAAACAGTTTGAGGACTTCCAAGTGTCAAGAAGGGAGATGAAGTCCAAAGTGGGGTGGCGGTGGGGGTGTAGTGTGTCAAGTCATTCATTAAAATTAGTGCAGAGAATGGAAGGGAGCTTCCAGGTAACATCTAATTAGCTTGTTCTGGGATTTTATAGCTCTCTAGGTTATAGTGTAAGATTTGGATTACAGTTACCTGAAATATTCAGGCAACATATATTCTAATTTCAGAAAACATTTTCATTGCTTGAAACTTTTAGAGAAGTATTAATATACTTAGACATAACATAAATACTGTATTGCATAGATTTGAGCCTTTTCTTGCTGAGGGAAATTGCTGTGTGTCAGGATCGTTAACACAAACACCATTTAACATTATACTTTATGATAGATCTAGAAAAGCACTGTCCACTTTGGTACTACCAGCCACATCAACTATTAAATACTTAAAATGTGGTTGGATTGATTTTTTTTTTTAAAGATTTTATTTATTTGACAGAGAGAGACGGGAAGACAAGCAGGGGGAGTGGGAGAGGGAGAAGCAGACTCCCCGCTAAGCAGGGAGCCCGATGTGGGTGGGTCTCGATCCCAGGACCCTGGGATCATGACCCGAGCCAAAGGCAGACGCCTAACAACTGAGCCACCCAGGCGCCCCAGTTGGATTGATTTGAAATGTGCTGAAAGTGTAAAGATTTTGAAAACCTGTGACTGGGTTCTTTCACTTAGTGTAATGTTTTAAAGGTTCATCTGTGTTGTTGTAGTATGGATCAGTTCTTTTTATTGCTGAATAATATCCAATTGAATGGATGTATTTCTCATTTTATTTCTCCATTCATCAGCTATTGATCATTTGGGTTGTTTCTTTTTGACCAGTCTGAATAATGTCTCTGTGAATAACTCAAAAATTTTTGTGTGGACATATGCTTTTGTATTTCATTTGAGTGTGTACCTGTGAGTGGAAATGTTGGGTCATGTGGTAGCTCTGTGTTTCACTTTTTGAGGAACTGCCAAACTATTTTCCAAAGTGACCACCATTTTATATTCCCACTAGCAGTGCAGGAGGATTCCAATTACTCTGCATTCCCTGGAACATTTGTTATTGTCTGTCTTTGATTATTGCCATCCTAGTTACTGTGAAGTGCATCTCATTGTGATTACATGACTTAGTGTGGTCGGGGGTTGGTCCCCAAACCCCTTCTAGGAGGACCGTGAGATCAAAACTATTTTCACAATAATTCTGTTGTGTTTTTCACTCTAATTCTTTCAAAAATCAATAGCACACTTTCTTGGACGCTGTAAGATGTGGGATATCGCAACAGATGTGAAAATCCAGCTGTCTTCTATTAGACTAAAGTGATTTGCAAAAATTTAAAACAGTGCTACTCTTCACACTGGGAAAATATAGTTACTTTTCATAAGAATGTTATTTATATTAACATGTATGAGTTTATTTTTAAATGAATTTTTTTAAAGATGCCTCAGTTTTAATTTTTAATATAGCAAACATCAGTAGATATAAATATGTTTATAAACAAAAACTCAGGCTTCAAATTTATAAGAGTGGTGTCCTAAGACCAAAAATTGCTCGAGTATTTAATAGATTAAGTAGGTACTTCTAGGATTGAGGATTGATTCCATTAAGTTGCCATTGTCTCTTGCCTGAAAACCATAGGAGCTTGCTGGTGAGTCTCCCCACCTCACTCCCCCTCCCCAACATTCATTCCTACAGCAATCTCTGAAAAATGTTAATCAGATCATGTTATCCTCTACTTAAAACTAATAGCTCCCCGCAGATCTTCGACTTACATACGTGCTTACAGCTTCTGCTTACCTCTCCATTCTGATGTGTTCTTTCCTCCTTGGTCACTTACTCTTGCCATATTGACTTTTTAGTTCCTTGACCTGTTGTTACATTTTTTTTTCCTGCCTCAGGACTTCTTTGCAATTTGTTCGTGCTACCTGGAATGCCTCCTACTCTGCCTGTTTCCACCCATACCTTAAATCAGTGAAAAGGTCACTTTCTCAGAAAAGTATCCCTGATTGTCTAGACTAGATTGGGATTCCCTGTTGTATTTTCTCACAGCACTCTGTTTTTTGGTCATAATTCATCACAATTTAAATTCAGTGTTTATGTGGTTATTTGATTAATGCTTATTTCTTCTGCTAAAGACGATCTTTGTTCACCATTGTGTTACCAAAGCATAGCACACAGTATGGGTTCAGTAAATACTTGTTTACAGGTGAATCTAAACCATTACGCACAATAATATGTATTTAATAATAACTGCCACTTATTAAACCTTCATTGGGTGCAGTATATACATTATCTCATGGCTTCCTGCCCTTCTCACAGCTTGTCTTAAATTGCTCTCCCCTTAGGTTATCATTCTCCACAGCTCTTGAGTGCTTCAGATGTTCACTTGTTTCTGGTTGCTGGAACATAATTCTTCTAGAACAGCCGTTCTTAGCTGGTCATCTTCATCTGAACCACAGAACACAGAATGACTGTTGAATGACTATCCATTTTTCTCAAAGATGGTTCACAACTACTATAATTTTATTTTTTATTTTTTTAAGATTTTATTTATTTGAGAGAAGGAACATGCACGTGAGTGGGGAGAGGGGACAGAAGTGGGGGAGAGGAAAGGGGAGACAATCTCAAGCAGACTCCACGCTAAGCGCAGAGCCTGTTGCAGGGGTGGATCTCCGGACCCTGAGATCAGGACCTGAGCCGTAATCAAGAGTGGGATGCTTAACTGACTGAGCCACCCAAGTGCCCTGACAACTAATTAAATGCATTGGAAAGAAGTAAATATAGTCGGTGGTGTGTTGGTAAATGTTTGTCAACCACTTCTTCAGGAAAAACGGCACTGTTTTGTAGTGTTTGCTGATTTTCATGGTGTACACTTAACCATGGCAGATATTAAGCTACCAATATTAAACTGGTTCACAAAATTCCTGAAAATTGAGCAGTCTCAGCTGGTAGGAGTCATTGATTACAGTGCCTTAACGCAGGGGTCAGCCAATGATAGTGGGCCAAATCCACCATGTCCATTCACTTACATTATTATCTATGACTGCTTTCAGAATAACCATATGGCCCACAGAACTGAAAATACTTATTCTTCAGCCCTTTACAGAAAGTTTGCTAACTTCTGCCTTAGGGCATTAGAGCTTAACTGTTCTAGATCTTGTCACATGGGTGCTCAAAACCCTTCTCACTGGAAAATTTTATCATGGCTTAAATACAGTGCTATATAATAGAAATTTAATGCAAGGCATACGGAATTTAAATTTTTTCATATTCACTTAAAAGTGAAAATTTTTAATTGTAAAATACACATAAAATTTACGATCTTAACCATTCTTAAGTGTACAATTCAGTGGCATTAAATATATTTGCATTGTTGTGCAACCGTTACCACCGTCCATCTCTAGAATTCTTTTCATCTTGCAAAACTGAGGTACTGTACCTATTAAACAGTAACCCCATTTCCCTCCCACCAGCCCCTGGCAACAAGCATTCTACTTCCTCTCTCTGAATTTGACTAATCTACGAATCTCATAAAAGTGGAATCATAAGTATTTGTCCTTTTATGACTGATTTCACTTAATACAATGTCCTCATGTTTCATCCATGTTGTAGCAGATGTCAGAATTTCCTTCCTTTTTAAGACTGAGTAATATTCTATTGTATGTATTTGCCACATTTTGTTATCCATTCATCGGATGATGGACACTGCATTGTTCTACCTTTTGGGTATTGTAATTTTAATAATATGTTTTATTGAACCCAGGATGTCCTAAATGTTATTTCAACATGTAAATAGACGTAAAAAGTTGAGATATATTTCCTTCTTTTAAAATACTAAGTCTTCAAAATCTGGAGTGTATTTTATACTTACAACACATCTCAATTTCGACTAACCATGTGTGGCTACAGACTTCTGAATTACATAGCACAGTTAATGGAGTCTTCATGTCTTGCTCCTTACTTACCTCTCCTCTATTATTCACTGCATTTTAGCCATTTGTATGTCTTCTTTTCCCCTAGCTATCACTCACTAGCTCTTTCCCTTTCTGGGCCTTTGCAGATGCTGCTAATGACAGTAACAGAATAGCTAGTACTTATTCTAGACTTATCAAGGTGTAATACATGATTTTTTTTTAAGTTTCACAACTTTATGATGAAAGCATTATTAACCCTTTTTTTTAATGAAGAAACAGAGGCACCTGGGTGGCTCACTCACTCAGTTAAGTGACTGACTCTTGGTTTCAGCTCAGGTAGTGATCTCAGGGTCATGAGATCGAGCCCTGCATTGGGCTCTGTGCTTAGTGTGGAGTCTGCTTGGGAGATTCCTCTCTCTCTGTCCCTGCCCCCTGCTCTCTCTCTCTCAAATAAACAAATAAATCTTATAAAAAAAAAAAAAGAAAAAGAAGAAACAGACTTAGGGTAATAACATGATCAAATTCAGATACCCATTAAATAGTGGAGCCTAGGTTCAAATCCAGTGACTAACTTTGGAGCCCACATCTAACCACTACTCCAGGCTGCCTTGACTTTTCCTTGGCTGGGTTTTTCAGCCTTAAAGTTTGTTTATTTATATTTTTTAAAGTTTTTATTTAAATTCCAGTTAGCATATAGTACAATATTAATTTCAGGTGTACAGTATAGTGATTAAAGTTTATTTAAATGTTAATTTATTTAAATGTTAGTTTATCAGAGTTTGGGCTCACCAGTCTAAATGAGGTCAGCAATTCTAATTTGTGATACCATTTTGTGATTATATGTACTTTATCTTTCCCATCCCATATTGGATTTGCAAGGCTGTTTTGCTTACCTCCTAATCCCATGGTGCTTGGCACCTGTTGTGTAATGCAGGTATTTATTGAGTGAGCAAATAGTGTTTTAAAGATTTATTTGCAATATTTTGTACTTATTTGGGGGATATTTTTAACTGTGATTTACTTAGAAAAATGTGATGTTTGTGTTTAGTTTAATTAAGTGTCTAATGGCATTATTTCTGTTGTTTTTCTGTAAGAGCAGCTTCCACTGTTTAAAAAAAGAAAATTTCATTAAATTAGGATTGGAATTTTTTTAGAGACCAAAGTTGGTATCTTCTGTAAATCTGCTGTTTGATGCAAAAAGTTTTGGGTTAGCATTCCACTCATAAGTATGATAAAGTGTATATATGTGTGCCTGTACTTTGCAAAATATTTTCATTACCCCAGAAGATCTGAACTCTGGTCTTTACAGGTAAACTTATGCCATCATGAGCTGGTTTGATTTCTTACTGATACCACCTTAGACTGCTTGGTTTATTTTTTACTGGTTAAGCAGCTGCTACAGATTTCTAGGGTTGAGACTTGGGTATAATGATTTTTGGTAAAAAATTTTTATAGCCTTTAAAACTCTTCTGGTGATTCTGTTCAGAAAAGTCTTTATTTATATACCCAGATGTAATTTTCTGTTTATTCTTGTTAAGCAGATAGATCATACACTTTGCTTTACCCTCTTTTCACTTGTTTGTTTGTGGTCTTTCTGTATTGGCATATGTGGAACTAACTTCACTATTATTTATTTATTATTCATAAAAGTTTTGTTAGGATTTTGAGAAAGGGGGAAGTGTGTATTGGCATATTAATTTAAGTATGTTGAAATGTGGTCTGCATTTTGGAGAGAACATGAACATTGGGATTGGAGAGATTTTTGAGCAAGGTGTTTTACTCCTTTGAGCCTCACTGGCAGCATTTTTAACATGTGATATAATACCTGATTCACTAGATTGTAGGGAGGATTTCATGAGATAATATGTATAAAGTACCTGGCTCAGGGTTTATATGCTCTACTTGTATTGGTTTCTTTCCTCCTGCACCCTTTTATTTGCCAGTGAATTGAGTCTTAATTTTTTTGTAGTAGAAGGAAGCTTGAATAGTATCCTAGCATGTGAATAATTAAACATTTAGTTTGTTATTCTTTGTCAGATTTAGATCATAGAAAGTCTTTTTCAAAATAGTACATTTTATGGCTAATGCAGTATAACATTTCTGGCTGAGTGTTCAATTTTATATTTATAAGAAGGTGCCCTTTTCCCATATAGCTGCTCATGTCTCTAGTTATGTCTTATACTCTACATCTTTGTGTTAGATTTATGCAGTGTTTTTTAATGAGGATACTAATTAAGTTTACTTGGACATCAGGTATTTGGAGAGTGATAACTGGATGAACTATTACATAAGATGATTTATTGAGTATGATTTTTTTCAGGAGATTAGCAATATTGAGTGAGGAACTGATTAAAAGACTTGTGACTTAAAATACTAAAATAGCAAATGTTTGAATGTAGTATATATTTTTTTAAAGACTTTATTTATTTATTTGTGAGAGAGAATGAGATAGAGAGCATGAGAGGGGGGAGGGTCAGAGAGAGAGGCAGACTCCCTGCTGAGCAGGGAGCCCGACGTGGGACTCGATCCCAGGACTCCAGGATCATGACCTGAGCCGAAGGCAGTCGCTTAACCAACTGAGCCACCCAGGCGCCCTGAATGTAGTATATTATTCAGACAACTATTTAGAAAATTCTTGCTAAATGCTATTAATACGAAGTTCTGCAAGGAATACAATTAATGTGTATGTTTTAATATTCAGAGCTTTTTTTTTAAAGTGGCAAAATTTATTTTTTTCTGAGGATACTTAATAAGAGCAGACACAGACAGCTAAAGGCAGGTTTGGATTGTGGGATAGTTGTAAAGGATGACAGTATTTCTTTTAGCTGATTTAAAAGTCAGATCAACTTAATTTTATTTATTTATTTATTAGGTTAACTTAATTTTAAAAAGTGGTTATAATTCAAAGTTTATCTTCACATAATTAGGGTAGAATATTTGAGTGTTTGCATGAATGTGAGTATTCTGCCCCCAGGTACTTTACATACTTCTCTTAATTCTCACATCAGCCCTGCAGAATAAGTATTATCTCCATTTTACTGATGAGGGAACCTAGGGTCAGAGATCCTTAGGTAACATCTTCAAGGTCACAACTGGAAAGTGGCAAAACCAAGATTTGAATTCAGGTCTAAATGTTTCAAAAACATTCTTTTTTTCTTACCACTTTGTTCCCTCTCCTCACTCCACCTGTATGTGTGTCTCTTTATTCCCCCAATCAAGAACAGGAAATAAGTGAAGTGGGCCCTGAACAGCTGAGATTGGTGTCATAACATTTGATATACCAGATCCCACATTTTCATGTCAGGAGAGCATTTCAGAGTATCTCAGCATTCTGTTTTATGGCTTTCTAATTCTTGATTACTTATTTGCCTCTTCCTCTTGATTAAAAATAGCAAATTTAGGGGGAAGGGGGGATATGCTGTCAAGGTGCGAATTCACAGTCTGGCAAAACAGATAAAAGACACCTCGAGAGTCTGGAACAGTATCATTGTATTGCAGAACAGCAGTTGATATGTGCAACAGTAACTCAGCATTTTAAAAAAGTTACATTATATTCAATAGAATGGAAAATAATTTTGGTGATCACTCGGGTAAACTTAAAGTAGCTGGAGAATCTGTTGATGTGAAACACCTGACTTTGGATGATGTTGAAAGAAGTGGCTAGTGACAGTTGTTTTGTACGTGCTCGGTTGATTTCTTTTTTTTTTTTTCTTTTTTATTTATTTATTTTATTTATTTGACAGAGACACAGCGAGAGAGGGAACCCAAGCAGGGGGAGTGGGAGAGGGAGACGCAGGCTTCCTGCTGAGCAGAGAGCCCGATGTGGGGCTCGATCCCAGGACCCTGGGATCACGACCTGAGCCGAAGGCAGACACTTAACGACTGAGCCACCCAGGTGCCCCCATACTGGGTTGATTTCAAATTATTTGAAGTATGTTAGAATTTTGATTCTTCTGGTTATTGGGAAAATGTCTAGTACTTCTAAGTTTTCCAGCTGTTTGGCTCGTTGGTTATTACTGTAGGTTGTCAGTGCAAGAGTAGAGTAGGAAACATACATTTATAGGAAACATGGATCGTTAAGAGGCCCATTCTAGCATATATTTTTCATTTTTGAGTTAGTGGTGGCAATATGGGCCTTAGGACAAAAATAAGAATATCTATCTGGATAGTCCAGAAATAAGTAAAGAAATTACAAAAATCTTGCCCTTATGGTTAAGATTCTTCCCTATATAGATGGAAACATTTTATATAATTTGTTGCATAAGTTTTATGTTTCTGCAGAGAAATAGTATCTGTGGACTGTCTCTGTGTAAAACGGCTTTGACAGTTTTCAAGATTGCTAATTGTTGTTGTTGTTGTTAATACTACTTAGCCTCTAATTTTTTCTTGTTGTGTTCAAAAAAATAGTAAGTAAAACAGACATCAGACATGGAAGTAAAGTTCAAATGTTAGAAAATTTTGATATTTTGAAGCCACTAGAAGCTGAAACTGTTTCCCTCTACCTAGATAGTGCAGAATAGGAGTTTAAGGAAATCTGAAGTATGTAGAGTTTTGGCCATTCCATAAAAACATAACATTGTTGGGTACTAAATGAGAAACATATGCAGCCAAGAATATTTTATCCAGCTAGGGTGTCACTGAAAATAGAAGGAGTAAATAAAAGCTTCCTGAACAAACAGAAACTAAAAGAATTTGCGATCACTAAACCAGCCCTACAAGAAATATTGAAAGGGGTCCTCTAAGCACAAAGAGAGCACAAAAGTTACATAGACCAGAAAGGAACAGAGACAATATACAGTAACAGTCACCTTACAGGCAATACAATGGCACTAAATTCATATCTTTCAATAGTTACCCTGATTGTAAAAGGGCTAAATGCCCCAATCAAAAGACACAGGGCATCAAATTGGATAAAAAAACAAGACCCATCGATATGCTGTCTGCAAGAGACTCATTTTAGACCCAAAGACACCTCCAGACTTAAAGCAAGGGGGTGGAAAGCCATTTATCATGCTAATGGACATCAAAAGAAAGCTGGGGTGGCAATCCTTATATCAGATAAATTAGATTTTAAACCAAAGACTGTAATAAGAGATGAGGAAGGGGGGCGCCTGGGAGGCTCAGTCGTTAAGCGTCTGCCTTTGGCTCAGGTCATGATCCCAGGATCCTGGGATCGAGCCCTGCATCGGGCTCCTTGCTCAGCAGGAAGCCTGCTTCTCCCTCTCACACTCCCTCTGCTTGTGTTCCCTCTCTCGCTAGATCTCTCTCTGTCAAATAAATAAAATCTTAAAAAAAAGAGAGAGATGAGGAAGGACACCGTATCATAAAGGGTGTATCCAATAAGAAGATCTAACAGTTGTGAATATTTATGCCCCTAACATGGGAGCAGCCAATTAATAACAAAATCAGAGAAACACATTGACAACAATACAATAATAGTAGGGGACTTTAACACCCCCCTCACTGAAATGGACAGATCATCTAAACAAAAGATCAACAAGGAAATAAGTGCTTTAAATGACACACTGGACCAGTTGGACTTAACAGATATATTCAGAACATTCCACCCCAAAGCAACAATGCACATTCTTCTCTAGTGCCCATGGAACATTCTCTAGAATAGATCACATCCTGCATCACAAATTAGGTCTCAACTGGTACCAAAAGATTGGGATCATTCCCTGCATATTTTCGGACCACAATGCTTTGAAACTCGAACTCAATCACAAGAGGAAAGTTGGAAAGAACTCAAATACGTGGAGGCTAGAGAGCATCCTACTAAAGAATGAATGGGTCAACTGGGAAATTAAAAAAGAATTTTAAAAATTCATGGAAACAAATGAAAACAACTGTTCAAAACCTTTGGGATGCAGCAGAGGTGGTCCTAAGAGGGAAGTATATAGCAATACAAGCCTTTCTCAAGAAACAAGAAAGGTCTCAAGTACACAACCTAACCCTACACCTAAAGGAGCTGGAGAAAGAACAGCAAATAAAGCCTAAACCCAGCAGGAGAAGAGAAATAATAAAGATCAGAGCAGAAATCAATGAACTAGAAACCAAAAGAACAGTAGAACAGATCAACGAAACTAGGAGCTGGTTCTTTGAAAGAATTAACAAGATTGATAAACCCCTGGCCAGACTTAACAAAAAGAAAAGAGAAATGACCCAAATCAACAAAATCGTGAATGAAAGAGGAGAGATCACAACCAACACCAAAGAAATACAAACAATTATAAGAACATATTATGAGCAACTATATGCCAACACGTTAGACAATCTGGAAGAAATGGATGCATTCCTAGAGATGTATAGACTACCAAAAGTGAACCAGGAAGAAATAGAAAACCTGAACAGACCCATAATCAGCAAGGAAATTGAAGCAGTCATCAAAAATCTCCCAACAGGGGCACCTGGGTGGCTCAGTTGGTTAAGCGACTGCCTTCAGCTCAGGTCATGATCCTAGGGTCCTGGGATCGAGCCCCACATTGGGCTCCCTGCTCAGCAGGGAGTCTGCTTCTCCCTCTCCCTCTGCCACTCCACCTGCTTGTGCTCGCTCTCTGTCAAA
The DNA here is from genome assembly GCF_054177405.1 of Leptonychotes weddellii. Lineage (NCBI taxonomy): Eukaryota > Metazoa > Chordata > Mammalia > Carnivora > Phocidae > Leptonychotes > Leptonychotes weddellii. The sequence continues at coordinate 20,968,899 of NC_138382.1, read as the reverse complement.
TAAATAAAATCTTAAAAAAAAAGAAAAATCTCCCAACAAACAAGAGCCCAGGGCCAGATGGCTTCCCAGGGGAATTCTACCAAAGAAGAATTAATAACTATTCCTATTCTTCTGAAGCTGTTCCAAAAAATAGAAATGGAAGGAAAACTTCCAAACTCATTTTATGAGGCCAGCATTACCTTGATCCCAAAACCAGACAAAGACCCCACCAAAAAGGAGAATTACAGACCAATATTCCTGATGAACATGGATGCAAAAATTCTCACCAAAATACTAGCCAACAGGATCCAACAGTACATTAAAAGGATTATTCACCACGACCAAGTGGGATTTATTCCTGGACTGCAAGGTTGGTTCAGCATCCGCAGAGCAATCAGTGTGATACAGTACATTAATAAAAGAGGACAAGAACCATATGATCCTCTCAATAGATGCAGAAAAAAACATTTGATAAAGTACAACATCCTTTCTTGATTAAAACTCTTCGGAGTGTAGGGATAGAGGGTACATACCTCAATATCATAAAAGCCATCTATGAAAAACCCACAGCAAGTATTCATTCTCAATGGGGAAAAACTGAGAACTTTTCCCCTAAGGTCAGGAACACGGCAGGGATGTCCATGTCCACTATCACCACTGCTGTTCAACATAGTACTAGAAATCATAGCCTCAGCAATCAAACAACCAGAAATAAAAGACATCCGAATTGGCAGAGAAGTCAAACTCCCACTCTTTGCAGATGACGTGATACTTTATGTGGAAAACCCAAAAGACTCCACCCCAAAACTGCTAGAACTCATGCAGGAATTCAGTAAAGTGTCAGGATATAAAATCAGTGCACAGAAATCAGTTGCATTTCTGTATACCAGCAACGAGACAGAAGAAAGAAATTAAGGAGTCGATCCCATGTACAATTGCACCCAAAACCATGAGATACCTAGGAATAAATCTAACCAAAGAGGCAAAGGATCTGTACTCAGAAAACTATAGAACACTCATGAAAGAAATTGAGGAAGACACAAAGAAATGGAAAAACATTCCATGGTCATGGATTGGAAGAACAAATACTGTTAAAATGTCTAGGGGCGCCTGGGTGGCTCAGTTGGTTAAGCGACTGCCTTCTGCTCAGGTCATGATCCCGGGGTCCTGGGACTGAGTCCTGTGTTGGGCTACCCCTGCTCTGCGGGGAGCCTGCCACTCCCTCTGCCTGTGCCCGCGTGCTCTCTCACTCTCTGTCAACTAAATAAAATCTTAAAAAAAAATGTCTATGCTACCTAGAGCAATCTACACATTTAATGTAATCCCTATCAAAATACCATCAACTTTTTTCAAAGAAATGGAACAAATAATCCTAAAATTTGTATGGAACCGGAAAAGACCCCGAATAGGCAGAGGAACGTTGAAAAAGAAAAGCAAAGCTGGTGGCATCACAATTCTGGACTTCAAGCTCTATTACAAAGGTGTCACCACCAAAACAGTATGGTACTGGCACAAAAACAGACCCCTAGATCAATGGAACAGAATAGTGAGCCCAGAAATGGACCCTCAACTCGATGGTCAACTAATCTTTGACAAAGCAGGAAAGAATGTCCAATGGAAAAAAGACAGTCTCTTCAACAAATGGTGCTGCGAAAATTGGACAGCCACATGCAGAAGAATGAAACCGTACCATTTCCGTACACCACACACAAAAATAGACTCAAAATGGTTGAAAGATCTAAATGGG